>NW_019396243.1:513256-581931 GCF_000591075.1 Eurytemora carolleeae | reverse complement strand
AAAAAGAATATCTAACCGACCGTAAAATAAAAAAGAATATCTAACCGACCGTAAAATAAAAAGAATATCTAACCGACCGTAAAATAAAAAGAATATCTAACCGACCGTAAAATAAAAAAGAATATCTAACCGACCGTAAAATAAATGTGATGTTAAGAATCAACAATAAAATGCCATCTGGTAAAAAACTGACAATACTTGTGATTCCTTTGAAATTAAAGATAATCTGCCCCTAGGTAGGGAGGGGATTCAGGGCTGCCATGAGCCCCGCGAAATAGTCTCAGTCCTCTGGATTAGCAGATGAGTTTTTAAAATGACCTGGCGCTTTCCTATCCTTCAGAATATATTTTATAGAAGTAATGTGTAAAGAATTTTAGAAAAATATTTCATATTTTAATAGTTGTTCAATGCTTTTTGGATATTCTAACCTTTACAGGTAGCGCCAGGTTATATAAAATACTCATCTGAAAATACGGAGGCTTGGAGACTGTTCTGCGGGGCTCATGGCCCTGCACCCCCTCCCTCCCCTAGAGCATAATAAATTCTCTGCTTGTTCAACTGAAGAAACAAAATAACACGGTTTATAGTTTTTAAACGATAAATCTTAGAGGATATAAACAAGTTTAGATATAAGATACACAACCTGGAGATCTAAACATAGGATAATAAGTTTCAAATATCAGATATACAACCTGGAGATCTGAACATAGAATAATAAGTTTCAGATATCAGATACAACCTGGAGATCTGAACATAGGATAATAAGTTTCAGATATCAGATACAATCTGGAGATCTCAACATAGGATAATAAGTTTCAAATATCAGATACGACCTGGAGATTTCTGTACCTTCATCCCGTCCTGCTTACTCCATATTAAGTGAGATTTTAAATCCGTATAAGTTATATAATGAGTTGTTTCAGTATCACAAGTAGTTTTAATTAAAGGGAATGTCAACGTATTTTCAAGTGAACCAACTAATTAAAGAGTTCCATGCCTGATTCACAACGGTACCCTTTGCACCTTTCTTTGAGCAGCCATTAAAACATATTGAATTCTGCTACACAATTTCGCAAGTCACTTTCATGAGAGAAACAACAAATGAAAATGACTAATTTTCAGACAGAAAACATAAAGATCTCCGTCAGCTTGGCTCAGATGAGGATTCTAAGGGTACCGTTGTGAATCGATTTTGTCGCTCTATATAGCGGAGGATAGCATAAATAAAATAGTTAATTCTCTTTCAATGATCCTTGATGTATGGTCTGGTGGACATTACTGCAAACTAGTTCATTATGTTTTTATGAAAATTTTACTTTTCCTATTTGATTTCCTACTTTTGTCATGACTGGAAACCAAACTAGTGTATTAAACGTATCGTTCTCCAGAACCCTGTAAACTGTATGTTTATTTTCAACTCCGGAGCTGTAAACTGTTCCTGGTTTCCCGATTAGCTCTGTGGTTTAATCTATTACCAGAGTCGGACGAGGTTTCGGTGTAAACTGCTCAATGTATAAATAAAGTTTAGCAGGGGAGAACTAGAAACTAATCCTAGCGGATTCTTTTCACCTCCCGTCTTTCTTTTCTTTACTTTTCCTCCTATCCTTCCCTTCTTTTCTTCACTTTTCCTCCTATCCTTTCCTTCTTTTCTTTACTTTTCCTCCTATCCTTCCCTTCTTTTCTTTACTTTTCCTCCTATCCTTCCCTTCTTTTCTTTACTTTTCCTCTTATCCTTCTCTTCTTTTCTTCACTTTTCCTCTTATCCTTCCCTTCTTTTTTTCACTTTTCCTCCTATCCTTCCCTTCTTTATTTACTTTTCCTCCTATCCTTCCCTTCTTTTCTTGACTTTTCCTCCTATCCTTCCCTTCTTTTCTTTACTTTTCCTCTTATCCTTCCCTTCTTTTCTTGNTGCTTTTCAGGAGTTTGTCTTTCAGGAGTTTGTCTTTCAGGAGTTTGTCTTTCAGGAGTTTGTCTTTCAGGAGTTTGTCTTTCAGGAGTTTGTCTTTCAGGAGTTTGTCTTTCAGGAGTTTGTCTTTCAGGAGTTTGTCTTTCAGGAGTTTGTCTTTCAGGAGTTTGTCTTTCAGGAGTTTGTCTTTCAGGAGTTTGTCTTTCAGGAGTTTGTCTTTCAGGAGTTTGTCTTTCAGGAGTTTGTCTTTCAGGAGTTTGTCTTTCAGGAGTTTGTCTTTCAGGAGTTTGTCTTTCAGGAGTTTGTCTTTCAGGAGTTTGTCTTTCAGGAGTTTGTCTTTCAGGAGTTTGTCTTTCAGGAGTTTGTCTTTCAGGAGTTTGTCTTTCAGGAGTTTGTCTTTCAGGAGTTTGTCTTTCAGGAGTTTGTCTTTCAGGAGTTTGTCTTTCAGGAGTTTGTCTTTCAGGAGTTTGTCTTTCAGGAGTTTGTCTTTCAGGAGTTTGTCTTTCAGGAGTTTGTCTTTCAGGAGTTTGTCTTTCAGGAGTTTGTCTTTCAGGAGTTTGTCTTTCAGGAGTTTGTCTTTCAGGAGTTTGTCTTTCAGGAGTTTGTCTTTCAGGAGTTTGTCTTTCAGGAGTTTGTCTTTCAGGAGTTTGTCTTTCAGGAGTTTGTCTTTCAGGAGTTTGTCTTTCAGGAGTTTGTCTTTCAGGAGTTTGTCTTTCAGGAGTTTGTCTTTCAGGAGTTTGTCTTTCAGGAGTTTGTCTTTCAGGAGTTTGTCTTTCAGGAGTTTGTCTTTCAGGAGTTTGTCTTTCAGGAGTTTGTCTTTCAGGAGTTTGTCTTTCAGGAGTTTGTCTTTCAGGAGTTTGTCTTTCAGGAGTTTGTCTTTCAGGAGTTTGTCTTTCAGGAGTTTGTCTTTCAGGAGTTTGTCTTTCAGGAGTTTGTCTTTCAGGAGTTTGTCTTTCAGGAGTTTGTCTTTCAGGAGTTTGTCTTTCAGGAGTTTGTCTTTCCGGAGTTTGTCTTTCAGGAGTTTGTCTTTCAGGAGTTTGTCACGGCGCCGGTAGAGGGGTAGGGTAGTGAAAGGTGGTGACAATTATTTAATAAAATGAAAGAAATTGAAACGTGCATACTGCATACTCAATACTTGAGCATCAGAAATTAATATTGCTCGAATGTCTTCTCCAACCTTCATGTCCTTCAGCTTGTAATTACAGATTAGATTCTGTGATGATCAGCACAAAGTATGAAACTGTAAAGACGACCTGAACCTCATCAAATATGACGATTATAATGTTTTCAGTCTTTGCCTCGAATATTGTCTTTTAACGGCCTAAACTGACATGGAAACTAAAGAAACCAGTTTAAAGTTGCAAAGAAACCTAAATATAAGGAAATACAGTATAAATTCTGTACAGTCGGCTCTGAAGTCTCATCCTTTGTGGGTAACCCTGTATATACATTTAACTGTAGTTTCTCTTAGATACATCCTTGTAGATTTTTGCTCTAGTAACAATAGAAGAAATTATAAGAATTAAACAATTTGCAAGCTAGTGTTTTACACAATATTGATCAGTTAGTTTAAAAGGAATCATTCTAAAACTTTTTGATTCTGTTGATTATGAAGCGCGTGTTATTTGGTCTCCAGCTAAATTTCATCTTTTTTATAATGTATGTATAGTATTTGTAACATCCACATTGGCTAAATTATGAAATGTAACCGTGGTATTATTTAATGGATTGGACATTTAAATACTGTAGGCCATGTAGGGTGTGGGTTTAAAATACAAGGTTCAGGAGGGTTAGATAGATATATAGATAGATAAAGTTTATTGCTAAAATACATGTGTATCTGTCTACAGAACGAGTTTACAATTACAAATTAATGACTATTTTAACAGTACAAGTATAAAGCAATTAGGTGGAAAATAGCGCTATGCTGTTTTGATTATTTTTTCTTCAGGATTCAAGATGAAGGGTTCAGGATACAGGGTTTAGGATACAGGATTCAGGATACAGGATTCAGGATACAGGTTTTAGATTACAGGGTTCGGGATACAGGGTTCAGGATTCAGGGTTCAGAATACAGGGTTTAGAAAATAGGATTCAGGATACAGGATTTAGAATACAGGTTTTAGATTACAGGGTTCAGGATACAGGGTTCAGGATACAGGGTTCCGGATACAGGTTTCAGGATACAGGGGTCAGGATATAGGGTTTAGAATACAGGGTTTAGAATATAGGATTCAGGATACAGGATTCATGATACAGGTTTTAGACTACAGGGTTCAGGATACAGGATTCAGGATACAGGGTTCAGGATACAGGGTTCAGGATACAGGGTTCAGGATACAGGGTTTAGATTACAGGGTTCAGGATACAGGGTTTAGAATACAGGGTTCAGAATACAGGGTTCATAATACAGTGCTAAAGATACAGGTTTTAGGATACAGGGTTCAGCATGCAAAGTTCAGGATACAGGGTTCAGGATGCAGAGTTCAGGATACAAGGTTCAGGATGCAGGGTTCAGGATATAGGGTTCAGGATACAGAGTTCAGGATGCAGAGTTCAGGATACAAGGTTCAGGATGCAGAGTTCAGGATACAGGGTTCAGCATGCAGAGTTCAGGATACAGGGTTCAGTATACAGGGTTCATGATACAGGGTTCATGATACAGGGTTCAGGATATAGGGTTTAGGATACATGATTCTGGATACATGATACAGGATTCAGGAAACAACGTCATTAGTAAACGATACGGATGTTAAACAAGATCAAAGCTGTTTACTGATATAAAAGATAAAATATTTGAATTCCAGTTAAATCAACTACCCTGAGCAAGTTAACCATCCATCCCGGAGCTTTATTTACATGGTTGAGAAGAGGCATTCTTTGTCTCGATAAACTCCACGTGCAAAACTTTGGAAAAAGCTAGAATATTGTTTTGTGAATTCAAATTTAAGTTGAACTGCGTAAAACAGGGTTATGATTAAATCACTGCATCCTTTATGCACGTGGTTTTAAAAATGCATTGTAAAGTGTATAGTTGCAAAGTCCACAGTGCACACTGGATCAATTAAATTTGATTTATTCATGTTAATATTTGAAAATTTGCCCTTTTATTGTTATTTGTGACGAATTATATTGCAAACGACGTGGTTTTATCGAACAAAGTGCATATATTTGCTAAATGTTGCTTGGAATTATACTAGGCATACGTGCATGGGATTGGCTTTTGCGTCATAGGGATTATAGAATATAGGGAGTGGGAGGGGACGGAGGAGGAATAGAGGCGTAGGGAGCGAGAAAAGGGAGGAATCAGATAGGAGATGGGATGGATAGGAAAAGGGAAGTGAAAGAACTGAAAGAAGTGAAAGAAGAAGAAGAAGAAAAATATAAATTACTAACTAACTAAAAACGTTGGTAAAAAATTTGCAAGGAATAATTATGATCCTAATTGAGAAGGTATGATTAAAAAAAGTAAAAGTTATTTTTTTAGACCATATCTCATTGCCAAGATGTCCAAAAAAACATAAAGGAAATAAATAACAAACATGTTTCAAGCTTTCTATAGATAAATACTAAAAATTATACATCTCGAATTGTTCAATAGACTTTTTTAGGACAATATTGGCGCCAGGGCGCCTGAAATCCTGAACACGTTGGTTCACACTTGGTTCACATCCCCCCCCCCCCCACCTTGCTACAGCCTATTATGTAAATGTTCAGAAAATGTAATCAATAAAATCAGGTTTGGAGTAAATTTATCTCTCTACCACCGCATTCCTTAACCTATCTTCCGCAGTAGCAAGCTGTCCCAGTAAACATATGATTATTTAAAACGCTTCAGTTGGACATTCCAAAATAAAATCAGACTGTTAAAAATATTCAATACAAAAAATAAGAATGGTTGAATCTGTTTAGAAGGGTTAATTTTACCATTTACCAATATCGCATGGGCCGTCTTTAAGTTCCGATGTTAAACGGGAGACACTGTAAAACCAGGGCAACATCTTTCTCTCCAAATAGTCTGACAATTCTCTCTCTCTGGTTTACGAAACTAATCTTTTATCCGCGGAATGACTTGAATAACGCGGCATAAAAACCAACACTAGCGCACACAACAACGAAGAGCAGAAATAACGGGAAATTGTATGTTTAAGAAGTGCAGTGATGAGGAGGGAGTATTGCAGGGACCTGTTCTTCTCCCCTTTATATAATGGAAGGCAATGGTCTAGAGTTGGTCAGTTCAATATATCTAGTGGACCAGTATAATACTACAGGATGGATTTTAAAGTATGTTGCTCGGAGAACCAGATTCACTAAATCCAATACATTACCAATAGTTCACAGGGATTTCAAGTGATCCTGAATTTGGAGAATGACATGTTAGATTCACAATGATACCCTTATAACCTCTTTCTGTGCAACGATTAGTAAGATATCGTTGTTTTCCTATCTTTAGGCGTAATGTTTTCTGATAGTTTCTTTTATTGTGTCTGTATAGCATAAATCCACAACACACATTTATTAAAAACCTACACTTAAAAAAAAATCCAAGAAAAAAGCAGGATATCTCATTCATTCTTGATTAGAAACAAAATGTTTATCAAAGGGAACCTTTTCAATCGGACATACTAATCTATAAACAGAGGGTCTCTTGAAATCCCGCCAACAGTCCCTTTAATGGTTCAAGTTCAAGTTTTTATATCTAAGTAATTTATGAATCTCAGTGATTTATTAAGTCACATTGGAAGTTTTAAAGGTGCAAAGTCGAATAAAAATACAAATTCTTACAAACAAATTTACCTTAAACATCCCTGAACAGGCATTTTCCAATGTATTGCTACAAAATGGCAATTAACTACTATCCGAGCAAGTTCGAAAATTATTGAAAAGAAGTGATTTATGAAATAGTATTTGGGACATTATTTTTTAAAATAGTATTTGGGACATCATTACTTAGAATGGTATTTGGGACATAATTATAGAGAATAGTATTTGGGACATCATTATTGAGAAAAGTATTTGGGACATCATTATTGAGAATAGTATTTGGGACATGATTATTGAGAATAATATATGGGACATCATTATTCAGAATAGTATTTGGGACATCATTATTGAGAATAGTATTTTGGACATCATTAATGAGAAAAGTATTTGGGACATCATTATTGAGAATAGTATTTGGGACATTATTATTGAAAATGGTATTTGGGACATCATCATTGAGAATGCTATTCGGGACATGGTTATTTATAATGGTATTTGGAACATCAATTTTGAGAATGGTATTTGGGACATAATTTTTAGGTAGTATAAAACATCATTATTGAGAACAATATTTGGAACATGATTATTGAGAATAATATATGGGACATCATTATTCAGAATAGTATTTTGGACATCATTATTGAGAATAGTATTTGGGACATGATTATTGAGAATAATATATGGGACATCATTATTGAGAATAGTATTTGGGACATCATCATTGAGAATGCTATTCGGGACAAGGTTATTAATGGTATTTGGGACATCATTATTGAGAATGGTATTTGGGACATAATTTTTAGGTAGTATAGGGGACATCATTATTGAGAATAGTATTTGGGACATTATTATTGAGAATGGTATTTGGGACATCATTATTGAGAATGGTATTTGGGACATCATTATTAAGAATGGTATTTGGGACATCATTGGGACATCATTATTGAGAATAGTATTTGGGACATCATTATTGAGAATAGTATTTGGGACATCATTACTGAGAATAGTTTTTGGGACAACATTATTGAGAACAGTATTTGGGACATCATCATTGAGAATGGTATTTGGATCAAGAATATTGAGAATAGTATTTGGGACATCATTATTGAGAAAAGTATTTGGGACATCATTACTGAGAATAGTTTTTGGGACAACATTATTGAGAACAGTATTTGGGACATCATCATTGAGAATGGTATTTGGAACAAAAATATTGATAATGGTATTTGGGACATCATTATTATGATTGGACCGACACGATCGAAATAGTGAAATTTGGAACAAAGGAACTGAGTTTTTGCCACAAACCCAACTGTTCAATATCTATGTCCGAACAAATGGTGTAAACCTTTGATATTTAAAATATCGATTCTTTGATCTATCAAAATTCATAGTTTAAATATCTAAGGTTTACGACATTGGGTTGAAAAGATAATGATATTAAAAAATCAGAGTTTGTGGCAAAAATTCGACTCCTTATTCTGATTTTTGTAAACTCTTTGATGAACCAAAAAAGAGAGAATTTTCAAGAACAGATTTGATACAGATAAAAAATTTTGAAGACGTCTTGAAGCTTTTGGTTTAGTCCAATAAAACTGAGCTTGTTTATAAATGGACTATATCACTCACAGAACGACCGTATTTGATTTAGTCCTCATTTCATATTTTTATCAATCCTGTTCATGATTTTCTGCAGCTTTTATTGTCGTCATTAAATTCTCATTCTTGTGGTTGACTCTGTATGGCTAAACTTTTAAGATTGTCTAATTATACTTTTTAAACGAGGTTGGATTTTATGAATATCGAAAACGAGGTTGAACTAGGCATGTAAAGATTAACTACAGTGGTGGGCGATTTTATCAATGCAAGAAAGATGACGTTTTATTTAAGTTTTGATTCTTTTCAAGCTTTTTTCGAATTACAAGTTTACAAGAGTTAGCTTTTTGATTGACAGCTTGACCTGTATGCTTTTGATTGACAGCTTGACCTGTATGCTTTGTGATTGACAGCTTGACCTGTATGCTTTTTGATTGACAGCTTGACCTGTATGCTTTTTGATTGACAGCTTGACTTGCATGCTTTTTGATTGACAGCTTGACCTGTATGCTTTTTGATTGACAGCTTGACCTGTATGCTTTTTGATTGACAGCTTGACCTGTATGCTTTTGTGTATCCATGCTGATTAACAGCTTGATATAAATCAAAATTGAAATCGAACAGTCGTATTCATTGTATTAATATAATCGCCTACCACTGTACTTAATGAGCTAGTTCAACATTTTCTAGTCGTTTGTTTAGCCGATCTGAGATATACTTTTCTAGTTGCTTGTTTAGCCGATCTGAGATATACTTTTCTAGTTGCTTGTTTAGCCGATCTGAGATATACTTTTTCTAGTTGCTTGTTTAGCCGATCTAAGATATACTTTTTCTAGTTGCTTGTTTAGCTGATCTAAGATATACTATTCTAGTTGTTTGTTTAACCGATCTAAGATATACTTTTTCTAGTTGCTTGTTTAGCCGATCTAAGATATACTTTTTCATTAAAAAAGCTGAATAAAAATTTAAAAAAAAAATAAAAAATACGTAATACTTTAGGTGGTTTTACTCCTTGTTTTCTCCTCTTCCTGTATCCAGGTTGGGGAATCTCAGACCAGGGGGAAAACTATAATTATTCCCCTACCCAAGGATGCATCTGGAGCCGATGTTTATCCAGACTGTGACAAAGGTTAAAATCTTATAATAATCATGAAATTGAGTGCTTACAAATAGTTTGAATTGTACCCCCATTTCAAAATGAAGAAACTCTCCCTTTGATAAGAATGTTCAGATATAGCAGGTTTCAATGATTTAAAAATACAGAAACTCTCCCTTTGATAAGAATGTTCAGATATAGCAGGTTTCAATGATTTAAAAATGCAAATTATTAAAATTTTAGCAGCAACTCTTTTTTAAAACCTGAAATTACAACTGTTTGTGTCAAAATTCTCAAGATCAAGCTTTTCTCTTCGATTTACCATAACTTGCAGGGATAAATATATTAATTTAAAAGTGCACCCATTGAGTATCGAGATCAATCGTTTAAGATTGACAAAATTCTCAAAAATAGTTACATTTTCTATTTTTTCACTCAAAGTAATTTTAAAAAATTTAGTTTTTTCCACAATTTTCTAATTTCCTCTACAAAAGACCTTGATTTTTTAAAACGTTATTTTTCAGAAATTAATTTAATTTGTTTTTTTTAGGAAAAGTTTGTTTGCCGGAACCTGGTCCTTGCTCCCGGAGACAGAGTAAGGTTGGAGCACTGCCCTTCCAGAATAAAACCTATTGGTTTAGCTGGCAAAGTAATGAGAGAGTTCTCAGGTTTGATCGAAAACTATTTTTCAGCAATAAAACCCTAAATGAGCCATATATCCAAAGAATTTATCAAATGTCGTCTTGACAATTTTTCAATTGTTTTTTTTTAACTATTTTAAGTAAATCTCAGTATATGCAAAAATAAATAAACAGTCATGAATATGCGGGAACAGTTTTAAAGAACTCCATATAATCATTTAATTAAAAACTAAATATCTGCAACATTCCATTATCAGAAAGTTAAGAATAGGGCGTTTGATGAATTTTTTCGATGTATGGCTTATTTAGGTTTAACTGTATAACAATGAAAACTTTTCTAGAGGAATAGAGTTTGTGTCTCCGACACTAAATTTTTAATCCTTATATCTTTGCAACCCAATATTTTAAACTAAAAATTTTGTCGAATCAATTAGTCTCAGTTTGAAACCTCAACGGTTTATCGTTTAGAAAATTTGAGTTTGTGGCAAAAACTCAATTCTTTTTCCTAAATTTACCTTTGAATCAAATAGGTCTAATATTCAAAGTTACACCTACCAAAGGTTTTTCACCATAGGGTTGCAAAGAACGAAATTGGAAAATTAGAGTTTGAAACAAGTGTTCAGTTTATTCAAAACAGCTGTGAGCAACATATAAGTTTTGATTGGGCTGAAATTAGCAATTTAAGAAATCTGTTGTGTCCTTTTAGTTAAAAATGTCTGGAAAGTATAAATATGAAAGCTGAAAAGGTTGTTAAATATCAAGTATATCTCCGTTTGCCCTCGCCATTCCTTTTATACTATATCTTACACATGGACTAAACTAACTATTATGAAAAATAACTTCTGGATTGAGTTTAGAAGAAAACTTGAAAATTTGAATAGAAAATTTAAAAAATAAAATCTAACTTTTCTAAAATCTGACTTTTTTTAAAGTTAAAGGGAGTGTTCGCGAAATACGAATGCGTCGAAAAATAATCGATGATTATTGGTTATAATATATGAATGATTTGTTTGGAATTAAATTGATTACTTTACGATCCAGTCATTTTTAACAATTTTCTCCTTATAGACGCAACTGATAGCATTTAGATTAGTAGCAATCAAAAGCGCTTATTTTTTGCCGTAAACCTATACCCCCTTTCATTTTTTCGCAAACACTCCCATTAAGGGGAAGGGGAGAGTGTTCTCTGAATTGGCGTCATAGCCGTCTTTTTGTTTTTCTGCAAACATATCTTGAAAATTGACTGTCAGATTCGTTTTCGTAATAGTCATTGTAAACAAGCTTTTTATAATTCTCAAGAAAAGGAATTAAACCCAACTTTAATGTAATGAACAAAATTTGCGTACATTCTAAACTGACTCTACGCAACGTTAGCAATACTGCGTATTTCCTAATCAGTTTAAATCAGGGAATAAGAATAAAGGGAAGGGAAATGGCGCTGGTCTGGCATGAGAAAGCCAGTCGCACTGCTTTGAGGACGAGTTTGTTATCACACACGTACATTTTTTTGGTTCAGATACACAACATGACTACATTCAAGGAAATTGCAGAACAATGTCGTCATTTAATTATAATTAAGCTTGAATAACGAGTAGTTTATTGTTAACTTTAATCAAATTATATTCTTTGCATGAAAATTTGGCTTTACAAGTGTTGACTTAAATATATAAATAATATATATTACATCTTGTTACAAAATTATTTTTAAGAAAACAATTAACAATTAACAAATGTACCCTCCTGGACTGTAAAAATACCGAGATTTGTATGTACTGTATATACCTACAGTACACGCCTTTGGTTCACTTGCACACACTCTTTTGGTACAGACACACATACATGACGTTTCCGCCCCCTGATTTAAATTGACGCAAATCAGTTCTGAGGGAAAACTCAAATCTTTTGCAATCAAAACTCGATGCAACTATGACGCAAAAAGATATGTGGCTGGAAACTATACGCAACTAAACTTGAATACGCAATGCTGACATAAAAACTGTACGCAACTAAACTTGAATACGCAATTCTGACATAAAAACTGTACGCAACTAAACTTGAATACGCAATGCTGACATAAAAACTGTACGCAACTATTACAAATTCATAAACAAAATTCGCAATTCTTATCAAATATAAGTTTAAAGACTCTCTTATGGGTTCATAAATCAAATTCTGATTTTTCAGTTTTCTTATTTCATCGTTTATAGTTTTAAACCAACATCTTTATTATGAAAACCACAGTTTATTATATTGGAATTTAGATCAACCATAGTTTTACAATTGTTTAATTGATTTAAACATTTATTACTATTTTTCAATATCAAAAACTAAAAAAGTTTGAAATGAATGCGAGACCTTGAAACATTTCTGCACAATAAATTCTTTTATTGACAAGTTAAAGCCATTAAAAGATAAAAAAAAAATTCTGAACTTTTTTAAATCATTGTCAAGGCCAGAAGAAATATGTAGACAAAATAAAATATAATGACCCTCAATGCAAAAGTTTTGTCTGATCAAGTATGAATTAGATTTCAATTATAAAATAACGCTCACAGTTCCTTTAAGGGGTGGAGGCATAAGTGTTTTAAGGGAAACAATAGGTTTTATGTTGTAGTGGATTTTTGTTACACAGAAACCACCTGGATGTAGTTTTTACTTGACCAAAATAAAAATAAAACAAATTTTTTATATTTTTATTTTTTTTTAAATTTTGTTTATAGGGAAGGTCGATGGAACTGGTTTACTGCTAGGAACTACTGTCGAAGGATGTGTATGGATTTGGTGAGTTTCAATTCTAATTCAAAACTATAGAATTTATTGAATTTGGAATTTTTTATTAAATATGCCGTGGACAGTGGATACCCCCCCTTCCCCCCACTCTTTCTTTAAAAGTGAAACATTCCGTGGCTATCTATCTATCTTAATCTATCCTAACTTAGAATAGTATATTCACGGAAAGGTTGCTCTTTTTTAGAGTTGGGGGGGGGGGAAGGAGAATCAGATAAAGGGGGGGGGGTAGTTAATGCATGACATGGATGTATGTTTATACAATATACCAATTTGTAAAAATATGAAGATTTTTTAAAAAATTCAGCATTTATCATAGAAATGAAGATCTTTTAGAATAATAAGATCCTTTTGTACAGAGATTAAATAAGTTTGAATTGAATCCAGATATAAAGGATTCAGTTCTGAAAAAAGACCAGGATATATGACGTAATTTAACGGATATATTTAGAAAGGAATACATCCTATAACCTAGAGCATATTTCTGCATGTAACCCAAACCTAGAGCTAGTATATGTAACCTAAACCTAGAGCTTGTATATGTAACCTAAACCTAGAGCTAGTATATGTAACCTAAACCTAGATCTAGTATATGTAACCTAAACCCAGAGCTAGTATATTTAACCTAAACCTAGAGCTAGTGTATGTAACCTAAACCTAGAGCTAGTATATGTAACCTAAACCTAGAGCTAGTATATGTAACCTAAACCCAGAGCTAGTATATGTAACCTAAACCTAGAGCTAGTATATGTAACCTAAACCTAGAGCTAGTATATGTAACCTAATCTAATCCAACCCTAGAGATTGTGTATCTAATCCAACCTAGAGATTGTGTATCTAATCCAACCCTAGAGATTGTGTATCTAATCCAACCTAGAGATTGTATATCTAATCCAACCCTGGAGCTAATTACTAAACCTCGATGTTCAGGTTTCCTTTGAGAATGAAGGTGAATGGAACCTGGTTAAAGACTTTATGAAAGGAGCTGGAGTTAAAGATATTTGGACAGCTGGCAGGCTTTGTGACGCAGAGGTAAATTTTCAAGATTTTAGAATAAAAAGTCATATAAAATATTAAAACCATTGAATTGTGGTCTGAGGGATGATTTAAATCCTTACAAATATTTCTGAGAGTCGAAGAAAAGGGGCTACCCAATGTTGACTTAAAAAGCGATGATTAATCACGCAGTCGTGTCGTTCAATATTAAAAGTTATCCTCTGTGGATATTGTGTACAAACGTTCAGATCTCTGGAATAATAGTATTGTAGCACAATGTTTTATACCTTTGGCAACCTTTTACCCTCTTCACTCTTCAGGGATTTATTTACACATCTAGGTAGCTAGTTATATTCCATAATTTTATGAGTCCCACTGTATCCTAGGTTACTGGTTATATTCCATTGTTTTATAAGTCCCACCGTATCCTAGGTAACAGGGTGTGATGCTCCCCACTATCAACCCTTGAATATAAATGGCTGGTTCTGGGCGTCTACTCTGGTAAAGATGTTACCAACTAACCGTCCTGTTGACGGGGTTTCAGTGAAAGGAGTAAACGAGTGGGCAAAGTTCGGAGACAAGGGACTACCTCAACCAGATGGATTTACTCCTCCAGGTAATAACCCAACTCTTGTATCCTAAACCCCTCCAAGTCCAACCTAACCCTCTCCTGAACCCTTATCCCATTTTACCCAACCCTCTACTTTACCCTAAGCCCCTCATACCAAACCCTCCCTATATACCCAACCCTTTCATATACCCTAAGCACCTCATACCAAACCATCCCTATATACCCAACCCTTTCATATACCCTAAGCACCTCCTACCAAACCCTCTCTATATACCCAACCCTTTCATATACTCTAAGCACCTCATACCAAACCATCCCTATATACCAAACCCTTTCATATACCCTAAACACCTCCTACCAAACCCTCTCTATATACCAAACCCTCTCTGTATACCCAACCCTTTCATATACCCTAAGCACCTCATACCAAACCATCCCTATATACCAAATCCTTTCATATACCCTAAGCACCTCATACCAAACCCTCTCTATATACCAAACCCTTTCATATACCCTAAGCACCTCATACCAAACCCTCTCTGTATACCAAACCCTTTCATATACCCTAAGCACCTCATACCAAACCATCCTTATATTCTAGGTGGACTAGGAGAAGAACCCTGTATGGCTGTTATTGACGGAGCTTGGCATGATTCTAACTGCCAGTTTCGAAGACAAGTTGTCTGCGAGGATCTTCCTGATAATAATATTCAGTTTGTTAGGAATAATAATCCTGGCATCAATATACCTTAAACATGTTTCACTATTTATTTATTTATTTATTTATTTATTACAACGAAATAAAGATTTAAAGCTTTAAAAAGTGTTTTAATGAATGAAAAAGTAGATTTTGCCAAAACATTTGGATAAAAACTTCATAACCAATCTCATTTTTTTTTCTCATTCATTTAATGCCAAATTCCCAAAACTAAATTTCGTTTTTTTAAAAAAGAAAAAGGAAGATGTTTTCTTGATATGTCAATTTCTGAATACCTCTTTAATTTAGGAATTAATCTAACAGAGATGGGGCAATCCCTGGGTCACAACGCTACCCTTCAAAACTTTATCTGATCAATATTTAAGAAGATATTGTCGTTCGTCTAGGTTTATAAGTGCTAAATTCTGATAATTCCTATACGTATGCAGAGTAGAAATGCAAAGTCACTTTTGGAAAGAACCCACAATTGATAATTTCAAAATACTCATTTTCAAAATTATAAACATTGTTCTGATTCATACTTTATCAGATAAAGCTTTTAAGTGTAATACCTTCAATTACGCTTACAGTCCCTTTAAGCTGGTATAGTACTTAAAGAGGAAGCATATTTGTAGCTGAATGTTTGTTTTGTTTTCTAAACTGCACACAGTGCTGCACTGCATAGTTTCCCTCCGCGGATAATTCACAAAAATTTCGAGGATTTTTTCAAAATAAATTTCTCATGCTCTAGTTACAGGAATAGTACTGAAAACTTTCAATTCTTATAAAACGAAAGAAAAAGATGATTTTTAAAAACGAGCTCCACTGCCAAACAAACAAAATAAAAACGTCAAAGTTGTTTTCATGATTGTATTTTCGCAAAAATATTAGGATTCAATGTCTTTGGAACCTTTGAAGTTATGAAAAATAAATCACAATTTATCATATGTAATTAATTCGAATCATAATTATTAATTGCCATGATTTATTATTTTTCTTTTTTTGGAAAATAAGCCTGAAATTAGTTGCAGTTGAATGTCAAAAAAGCATGGTAATTTTACTTTCAGAGGAAAACAGTTTTAAGCTACATGTTCAAATTATAAAAATTACAAAATAGTTTTAAAAAGGTTTTTTGGAAATGTTTTTTTTTCTTTTTTAGCCAGTAAAATCCAGAAAGTGCGTTTAAAAAAACACAAACGACGAATATCTTCTACAGATAACGGTTAAATTCAAAACTTTTTCTGAAAACCCTAAACCGACCCAAAAAATGCGGAAACGGATCAGAATAAATGAAACCGATCAACGAACTGAAAATTCAAAACTTTTTCAGAAAACCGGAAACGGACCGAAAGAAAGAGGAAATGGATCGAAAAAAAGAGGAAACCAATCAGCAAACTCTTTATTGGGTAACCCTGTACATCACAGAAGCTAAATTAGGAAAATTGCGCTGGGTTTCAGTTACCTTTCTCAAAAACCAATTAACTCCCTTCAAAAATAATGACAAATAAGCAAAAATGAAGACATGAACTTTCAACTTTGTGGTTTATATCTATTTATTTCACGATACAACAATAAAAAGCATAAAAATACTTTTCAGTTTGCCCACAAAAGCCTAACGTTGAATTTTAAGCAACGACAGCCGTGTCTGTCAACTGTAAGTATGGACTAAATAAAAAACTATTGAAAAGTTGACCTTGCATTTTAGTCAAGCAAAATAAATACAATGGAATAGTAGTAAACATTGTCAGCACTCGGCGTCCAAGGTTAAACAAATTATAAAAAAAACATTGTGTAAATTTAAAATTTAATGAACTATAAAAATTGCTGAAATGCATTTGAAGCAATAGAATTAAGCTGTACACTTTAATAAATGTATACAAAATTTAAGCTATAGATAAAAATGCGCCAATCGTTTTAATAAAATTTCCAACGAAAGCCGATATAAAGTAGATAACTTGTGTTTTTGTAACTTCTTTATTAGAAAAGCTGCTTAAAGAATTTTGTGGTGGAATTATTTAAAAACGAGGTAGAAATTACAAAAAAAACTACAGACGATTTTTAAGATACCTTATGTGTATTTAATGTTGTTATAAAGGAAATAGTGTCATCAAGTCAAGGCAGTGACATGTTTATTGTGAAATTTATAATCATAACCTGAGTCCAACAGTCGTGTTCCTACTCCACACTTTGGATCTTACTGTATCATATAAGATTGGTCTAAACAATACTATTAAAAACTGAAAAAGAACTGAATTACTAGTACTGTACTGTACTGTACTGTACTGTACTGTATAGTACTGTACTGTATCATATAAGATTGGTCTAAACAATACTATTAAAAACTGAAAAAGAACTGAATTACTAAGTTAAAAGTTAAAACTGAAGATGGGCACGAAGCGCCCTGGAAACCATAGAAAGATGTTTAAAGGACTCTATCAAACTTGAATGAAGAAAACATTTTTTAAATGTAAAAACTTTTTTATATTTGGTAAAAATAATTTAAGCCAAACTTTCCTCCCCTCCTTTCATGCAAGGTGTATTGTCAAAAGAAAGCTTATATTTCACTATTAAAACAAAAGTTTTATTGCAAAGATTCCCCCCTTCCTTCCTTCCTTGCAAATATCATTTGAGGAAATTATTTTGTAAACATCAAGGTCGCTTCAGTTTTGCGTTGCAACTATTCCGCAGAAAAATAGGCTCCCAGTAAAACATTGTTTTTCAGCATTACACTTTTTGCAATGCAAACTGCAGCAAATATAAACATCAAATTTTACTACTTGAAAATATAAGTTTTGGTGATCAACTTTGTTTATTTTACTTAATCATTATAATCATTATTATCATTATTATCATTATTATCATTATTATCATTATTATCAATATTATCATCATTACCATTGTTATCTATATTATTTTATTATCATTATTATTATTGTTATTATTACTTTTCATTTTTAACATTAATCTTTTTCCATCTTACTATTTTTTAGCATTAATATTTAAAATTCCTTATTATTTTTTTGATAATTCTTCTTATTGATTAATTTTTTACTATTAACATATTTACTAACACATTTTTATTATTTTTATTTACAATTAGTTGTAACAAAAATAACAATATCTGTTCCTTCTGCAGTTCCTAGGAACTGTTTTGTGTTTTTCTGAAAGGGGGGAGGGAGAGAAGGGAAACNTACATTGCGTATACATACATTGCGTATACATACATTGCGTATACATACATTGCGTATACATACATTGCGTATACATACATTGCGTATACATACATTGCGTATACATACATTGCGTATACATACATTGCGTATACATACATTGCGTATACATACATTGCGTATACATACATTGCGTATACATACATTGCGTATACATACATTGCGTATACATGCATTGCGTATACATACATTGCGTATACATACATTGCGTATACCCGTCTCAGAAGTCTCATCCTTTGTACCCTGTATATATATATACAGAGAATGTATAAAAAGGAGTTCGCTTAAATTAAATATTTGACAGAAATATGTCTAAATGTCGTCTTTGATTTAATAATAACAAACTCTTTCTTTAAATATTAGCGCTTTTAAAACTACTTTGAATATTTTTAACAAAAGAAACGGCAAAAAGATTCGATTTTCGCTGGAAATAATAAGTTAACGCACATTGTTGCAGTAAATATTTTTTCCATATTTCCCCCATTCTAAAACGATTCGGAAGACGACTTTTAGAATTCTTTCAATAAATCAAGATATCATCAACATCTACTGAAAAGCATATGCTTAAATTATTAATCTAATCTCGCTTATTTGACTCAAATATTATCACAAAGTTTCGTCATTTTATCACACCCCCCTCTCCACAAAAATCCCCAAATCGCTTAAGTCATTCATTTCTCCGAAATCCCCCCACCCCCAAAAATATTTCCCCCTCTTCACACAGGTTTCCTTCCTCCCGAATTCCCCCTGTTAAGGAGTGACTGCAAGCATACAAACACATTTAAATATTATTTTTCTCTCCAGCTTTCACGTAGCTCTGCAATATTGGGCAAAATGGAGCTAAATACTAGGGGAATCCTGTTATAGGATACTGAGAGACGAAGGGGGGGGGGGAAAAATATCCCCATACATATATTTTAACTCAATGTTTGGCGAAAACGAGGGAGCAGGGGTGAAACAGGCAGATATTTTTGGGGTCCTTTTTTTGAACATTAGAAAACGAAACTAAAGAGACTTGATGAGAAGTCAATTATTTTGAGTTTTGAATTTTACCCCCGTTGATTGTGTCGCTAAACATATTTTACCCCCGTTGATTGTGTCGCTAAACATTACAGCTAATTTTACCCCCGTTGATTGTGTCGCTAAACATTACAGCTAATTTTACCCCCTTTGATTGTGTCGCTAAACATTACAGCTAATTTTACCCTCTTTAATTGTATCGCTAAACACTATAGCTAATTTTAACTAAACATTTATTTAATCTAATTCATTCAAACAGAAACATTTTTTCTTGTCATTCAAATCTTAAACGAGTTTTTGCAAAAAGCTATTAAAATTGCATGAATTTAACACACGCATGTTTGCTTAGATGGGATGCATGATAACTTTAGGCTTGCACAATTAAGTATTTATTGACTGTAAAAGCGGCGCATCCTACAATTGATTTTTAAAATAAACAAAATGCCAAATTTTTAAATAAAAAAGGAGTTTCTTTTTTAAGAAAATGTAACATTTAGTCTCCGACAAACCGCTATGTCGAATATATAAAGTCTAGAATTATTTACCAGAATCCTACATCTTCGCCATGCGGCACATATAGTTTAAAATGTTCTTGTGAAATTAGTTCAAATACATGGTAATTACCTACAACGGATGAGGCTCCATCCACAACCTGAAACTCTTAATTTATTGGCATAATATAAGGTTATAATAATATCATAATGTCTTCTATAAATGATAATATAATTTGCAATTGTCTGTCTGTTTGTTTGTTTGTATCCAATAAACGTCAAAACGGCTGAACCGATCGGGCCAAAATTTTTTGTGGGACCTCGTGTGACCCCAAGGAAAGGATATTGATGATTGAATTTTCAAAAATGTTCCTCTAACGAAATTCGAATTTTAAAAATTTTGAAAATCCACGAAATTTTTTTAAAATCCCTGAAATTTTTTGTTTGTCTTTCATTTTACAATGTATACAAAGAAAACATGTTCAAAATTGAAAAAGAAGATGGGTGCGAAGCGCCCTAAAAGCCTAGTATAATATAATTTGCTTGTCTGTCTGTTTGTTTTTGTTTGCTTGTATCCAATAAACGTCAAAACGGCTAAACCGATCGGGCCCAAATTTCGTGTGGTAAGGTTTATGAATAATCAAAATTTCAAAATCTAGCCTCCAACAAAATTCGATTGTCTGCATTTTTGAAAATTCACAATTTTTTTTTATTTTTAGTTTTTAGTATTTACCAATTTGACAATAAACAAGTTTACAAATATAATGAAACAGTCCGTATACATGCATTGCGTATACATACATTGCGTATACATACATTTCGTATACATACATTGCGTATACATACATTGCGTATACATACATTGCGTATACATTAAGGAGGAGAAGGAGGAGAAGGAGGAGAAGGAGGAGAAGGAGGAGAAGAAAAAGGATAAGAAAAAGGTTGAAGGGAGATGGGACGGGATCAGACATCTGAGGTAGAAGAAATGTGAATAGAAAAATAATTAGTTTAATTTGAAAAATGTTATCTAATATGTTATATGTTATATGTTATCTAATAAATAAATGTTATTTTCAAATCATTTTCATTTTTCTAAACTCTGCACATTTTAAATTTTCGCATTGAAATATGTACAATCTGTCAATTTATCTTAAAGAATATGCAAAATAAACAATAAGGATGAAGCTGAAGCTTCTAAAAAACTTTGAAGATTAGTTTAACTGACTATCTCATCAAGAAACTGATTAGACCTCTCTCTAATAAACCTGTGGATTTATGCTGCAGAGATAATGAGGGAAAATGTGAGAATTTAACTAAAATTCAACCCTTATAACGTTAGAAAAACGAAGATATCTTCTTCAATATTACTCATACATAGGTTTAAAGGTCACCGTTGTGAATCGGACGTGCTAATGGAGGGTCACTTGAAAGCAAATATAATTGCGTGAAACTGATTAATTTTGTTATGGAAAAACTTTTATTTCTGTTGTTTATAAAACATACATAATGATGATATATACGTTATTTTTGAGATTCTACTGTTTGATTTGTTAGAAGACGACATTACATAATAATATTATTTTTTATCATTAGACAAGAATGTTGGAGCATCCTACAACAGTTCTAACTCCAGTAGCAGCCTCGTTTGTGACCACGAGGTACTGACCCTTGACAGAGGTCTTGGCATTGGTTCCGTCAACGTTGAAGACGGTGGAGGTTCCCCTCACGTAGAACCCGTTGATCAGGAACAGGGGTGAGGTAATCTGGGTTCCAAGGTTCTACGAAAATTAATATTAAAGATTATTTATCGTAGGACGTAGAGTAAAAAATCCGTGAAAAATAAAGAAAAAAAATTTGGAACTGTGAAATATATAAACAAGGAACTATCCATAGAGTATGAAATCATTTAAGAGCAGAGTGGAAAAAAGGAGAGACAATCCGGGAACAGTAAAAAATAAACAAGATTTATTTCCTGGATTAGCCTAAAATCTATACTTACCACTGGAACAGCTGCGCAAGATGTTGCAACTCCTAGTTGATACTTCTCATTAGCCTTAGCTCCAGCTCCTGTCAGATAAGCCTTAACAAATTTTAAGATTGGAAAACACTTCTAAAGAAGAATTCTTTCCTCAGAACGTCGAAGACATCTTTCAAGGATGTCGTCATAAAATATCTATTTTTAGTGATGGTTTTTTTTCCTATACTTTTGCTCAGAGTCAAAATTTGGAAAAGTGTTAAATGTTGTTGAAATTATTGCAAAACCTTAACTGAATACAGTTTGAAATCTCGAAACTTCTAATATTTGTATAAACGTTTAAAACACTTTCTTAGGTTTTTTTGAATTTTCTATTGTGTATTGTTTTTCTTTATGATTCTACCTCATAAGTTGAGGCACTCCCATCCAGAGAAGTAATGGGATCTTGATTGAAGACGACGTTTCCGGTAACAGTATACACTGGGGCTGTCGTGGTTGCCACTAAGTTAGCTCTGGCAGTCTGAAACCCGCTGAAAGTGAACAAACCACGTGTATCGACACTTCCGGTTGTTGGAGCACCAGGATATCTTGCCTGGGGATACGCAGGGTACTGTACTGGATATTGGTAAAGTGGATACTGGTAAGGGTAAACAGGATACTGATATCCAGAAAAGAATTGAGGAGCAGCTGATGCAACCGCAACTAGAGCTAATAAGGCCAGCCTGAGAAAATGTTTTTATTAATACTTCCTAGGATGGATTAGGATGAAATACGCTGCTGTACTATAGAGAGACTATGATGAATTTATAGGATAAACTAAGATGTACCACAACCTGGAGAACTAGGATAAATTAGGATTAAAAAGGATTAACTAGGATAAAATAGGATGAATACGGATGAACTAGAATGAACTAGGATGGACTAGGATGAACTAGGATGGATTAGGATGAACTAGGATGAACTAGGATGAACTAGGATGAACTAGGATGAACTAGGATGGACTAGAATGAACTAGGATAAACTAGGATGAACTAGAATGGTCTAGAATGAACAAGGATGAACTAGAATGAACTAGGATGGACTAGGATGAACTAGGATGGATTAGGATGAACTAGGATGAACTAGGATGAACTAGAATGAACTAGGATGGACTAGGATGAACTAGGATGAACTAGAATGGTCTAGAATGAACTAGGATGGACTAGGATGAACTAGGATGGACTAGGATGAACTAGAATAAACTAGAATAAACTAGGATAAACTAGGATGAACTAGAATGGACTAGATAAAAAAGGATGAATTAGGATAAACTAGGATGGATTGGGACGAACTAGGATGAAATAGGATGAACTATAGGATGGATTAGGATGAACTAGGATGGATCGGGATGAACTAGAATGAACTAGGATGAACTAGGATGAACTATAGGATGGATTAGGATGAATTAGGAAGGACTATGATGAACTAGGATGGATTAGGATGAACTAGGAAGGACTAGGATGAACTAGTATAGACTAGGATGATCTAGGATGAACTAGGATGAACAAAGATGGATTAGGATGAACTAGGATGATCTAGGATGAACTAGGAAGGACTAGGATGAATTAGGATGGATTAGTATTAACTAGGATGAACTAGGATGGATTAGGATGAACTAGGATGGATAAGGATGAATTAGGATGAACTAGGATGAACTAGGATGGATTAGGATGAACTAGGATGGATTGGGATGAACTAGGATGAACTAGGATGAACTATAGGATGGATTAGGATGAACTATGATGGACTGAAGATTACAAGGACTAAGAACTGAACTGCTTACTCTATACTAATGAAACTAGGGTAGTTTCCTTGTTTCATTAGTATAGACGATGTATCAGTATCAAATCTTCCTATTTCATGTAAGGATACTAAGTAACAGTACAAACTCCTAACTCCGTCCTAGTTAAAGTAAGGATACTGATTAACAGTGATAACCACCTAACTTTGTCCTATTTAAAGTAAAGTCAGAGCTAAACACTTAACTCCGTAACTAAGTAACAGAAATAAACTCCTAACTCCGTCCTTGTTAAAGTAAGGATACTAAGTAACAGAAATAAACTCCTAACTCCGTCCTAGTTAAAGTAAGGACCCGGAGTAACAAGACCAAACTCACATGATGTTAGTTCTCTGGAGCTATCTTGAAGATTGACCTGTCTAGTGTTTTCTTCTTGTATTATAGTTTCTACACCTGGTAGGGCAACAACCATACAAATATGACTCCAGGGCCTGGTTAAACACGTCAAGTTTGAATGAAATATATTAAGTTTACTGTTCTAAAGGATGTTTTAAAAAAATTGAAACTATTTTTACTATGGAGTTATGAAGTTTAAAAATGAAACCTTAGTTTCTAAATTAGCAATTAAGTTTTCCCATGGTTTAGATCGGAATTATATCTAATTCGTTTATCTGGTATTATTTCGACTCGACCTGTATATGTTTTTATATTGTGCATCTAAATTATTCAAAAGGGTGTCCCAAAAAAGAAACTAAATGGTTTTGATTTTAATTGAAAATGTTATTTCACAACTTTTATAAAAGCATTTATAAAGAGACGGATCAACAGGGTTTCCCGCAATAAATGATGCTGTAAATACGGCCTAAAAAGCCTGTAATCCTGTATATTTCCAACAACAAAAGTGGGTAATCCCGTATATTTCCAACAACAAAAGTGGGTAATCCTGTATATTTCCAGCAACAAAAAATTACGTAAATAAATCTACGATAATTCTACGCTATTTATATTATTTATTTTCATTAAATTTTGAAAATCCACGAAATTTATTTGATAAAATCCGCGAACTTTTT
Organism: Eurytemora carolleeae; assembly: GCF_000591075.1. Classification (NCBI taxonomy): domain Eukaryota; kingdom Metazoa; phylum Arthropoda; class Copepoda; order Calanoida; family Temoridae; genus Eurytemora; species Eurytemora carolleeae. The sequence continues at coordinate 557,314 of NW_019396243.1, read as the reverse complement.
TGTTTTTGCTTTTCAATGTATACAAAGAGAAAATGTTCACAATTAAAATAGAAGATGGGCGCCCTGAAAGCCTTGTATTTTATAATTTGTTGTCGTGATCTGGTTTATCTTAACTCCCCCCCCCCATAACTCATACTTAAAATCTTAATCTAGCTCACACGGTTTTGCTGTGGTAATTTTAGAACAGGATAAATATACCCAGTTTGAAAGAATAATAACGGGATGCGGAGACGATAAGTATTTGCTTTATCTAGATCTAGGTCAACCACCAGCAGTTCATGGTGGAGAGAGAATATTAACATCGTTGAAAAACGGTCCAAAAAGATTGGGGAGATATAAGATAGTAGAGACAATCATAATTAAAATTAGCAAACTGGTTTTTCTTAATGGTTTTAGATTTGAAATAATTGTCAACATCAAGCATACCAGAGAGAAGGAGAAGATAAAGGATGAAGAGGAGGAGAAGATCAAGAATGGAGAGGAGGAGAAAATCAAAGACAGAGAAGAAAGGAAGATCAAGGATGGAGAGGAGGAGAAGATCAAGTGGGATAGGAGGAGAAGATCAAGGATGGAAGGAAGAAAATATCAAAAATAGAGCGGAGGAGAAGATCAAGGGTAGAGGATAAGATCAAAATGGAGAGGAGGAGAAAATCAATAATGAAGAGGAAGAAAAGGATGGAGAGGAGGAAAAGGACAAGGATGGAGGAAAGGGAAAGATCAAGGATGAAGAGAAAGAGAAGATCAAGGATTGCGATGATGTGAAGATCAAGGATTGAGAGGAGGTGAAGATCAAGGAAGGAATGGATAAAAAGATCAAAATAGTGAGGAGGAGAAGATCAAGGGTAGAGGAAAGATCAAAATGGAGAGGAGGAGAAGATCAAGAATGAAGAGGAGGTAAATATCAAGATTAAGAGGAAGAAAAGGATGGAGAGGAAGAAAAGGACAAGGATGGAGGAAAGGTAAAGATCAAGGATGAAGAGAAAGAGAAGATCAAGGATTGCGAAGAGGTGAAGATCAAGGATTGAGAGGAGGAGAAGATCAAGGATGTAAAGGAATAAAAGATCAAAGATGGATAAGAGGGGAAGATCAACGATGGTGAGGAGAGGAAGATCAAGGTTGGATAGGAAGGGAAGATCAAGGATGGATAGGAGAGGAAGATCAAGGATGGAAAGGAAGAAAAGATCAAGGATGGAAAGGAAGAAAAGATCAAGGATGGATAGGAGGAGAAGATCAAGGAAGGAAAGGAAGAAAAGATCAAGGATGGATAGGAGGAGAAGATCAAGGATGGAAAGGAAGAAAAGATCAAGGATGGATAGGAGAAGAAGATCAAGGAAGGAAATGAAGAAAAAATCAAGGATTGATAGGAGGAGAAGATCAAGGATGGAAAGGAAGAAAAGATCAAGGATTGATAGGAGGAGAAGATCAAGGATGGAAAAGAAGAAAAGATCAAGAATACAGAGGAGGAGAAGATCAAGGGTAGAGGAAAGATTTCAAAATGGAGAGGATGAGAAGATCAAGAATGAAGAGGAGGTAAAGGAAGGACGGATAGAATGAGAAGATTAAGATTTTAAAAGTAGAGTTGGATAAAAGATGACCAGACGGGTTCAGGTTGGATTGAAGATGACCAGACGGGTTCAGGTTGGATTGAAGATGACCAGACGGGTTCAGGTTGGATTGAAGATGACCAGACGGGTTCAGGTTGTCTCTAGATTTGTTTTGATCCTCATGTTTTTCAATAAAATAGCCCCGAGGTGTTTACGCTGTGTATCATCCATAGAGTATCCTTCTTACCTTCCATACCTTCCATACCTTCATACCTTCCTAACTTCCTACCTTCATACCTTTCTACCTTCCTACCTTTCTACCTTCCTACCTTCCTACCTTCCTACCTTCCTACCTTCCTACCTTCCTACCTTCCTACCTTCCTACCTTCCTACCTTACTACCTACCTACCTACTACAAAAGAACTACATATTTCAAAGATTAGATTTATATTATTAGATGAATCATCAGGACTATTTACAAAAATATAAATGTTCATGGAGCGAGAGGGGGGGGGGGTGATGGGGCATGCGTCCCTATTAGGAATTCTTTAATTTTTGCCAATATTACATTTGATTTCGTTTTAAATGCACAAAACTTTATTTCTCTTGTATAAAAATGAAAAAATGTTTCTTTCTGAAAAATAATGGATTTTAACGTAGAAATAATAAAAACAACGAAATGTTAATTTTCAAATCTTGTTTAGGGTTTTCATGAAACATTTGAAAAAGCTAAAAATATTATAAACTAAAGTATATATTAAATATGTTACTAGTAGGTCTAACTGTATATAGTGTCAATGAATAAAATCCAGTAAAATATAATTTCAATTTCCTTTAGGAGTAAAAAAGAAAAATTAAATATTTAAATGTGATAATTTAAAAAACTATTTTCTATATTAGCTATAAGAAGGTCATATTAAAACACACTAAGTAAAAAAGATCAAAATGCATAAGATTGCATTTTAACAAAATGAATAATTGAGTAAAGTAATGCAAAACAAATAGTTAACACTGGCCAGGGCGTCTAAGTGCAAAGCAATTAAAGTTTCGAAATTGCAAATTTAAATTCTCACAGTTTTTGCACAAATTGGAGTTTGCAACAATATCTCCTGCAGTGTAGTCTGGTTCAGTTTATGCTTCGTGTTTAATTCTTTTCAAAGCATCTGTTTAAGCTCTTTCTAAAAGCTCCATAGTACAGTTAAAAGCTTCGTCAGGCTCCATTAAACGACTGAAAGCTCCATAGAACAGCTTCTTTAGGCTCCAGAAAAGGGGCGAAAGCTCAATAGACAATCTAAAAGCTTCTTCAGGCTCCATTAAAACAACTGATAGCTCCATAAAACATCTACAACCTTCTTCTAGCTCCATAGAACATAAAAAAGCTGCGGGAAGGTCTACAAAAAGTGTAAACTGTGCTTTGGCTTCCATACAATTAACTAACTACACTTTAGGGTCTAAAGAGTGGAACAAATCTACTTGCCGACTGAAAATATATCTGTTGAGAGCAGATCCTCGTCCAAATGTTGATTAATGTCGAAAAAGCTTGAATCTGATATATCATCAAGAGATAAATTGTTTTTACTCCGACCCTGATTCTCCAAACAGGGTTCGTCGGAGCTGAAATCTGTCAAAAAATGCGGGAACCCAGATTCCAAAATATCAAGATGGGAGGAGTCTACAGAGGACGGACAGGGACTAGAGTCTATGTGTGTGCTCAATATATCAACAGGGGACCGGGACAGGGGCGATGAACATTCAGAGTCGCCGTCGAACATATCCAGGTCCATGGTAGAACCTGGTGACATATAGTTGATGGTGGGTTGGGCTGGGTGAGCCCGGAGTACATGTTGTTGGAGTTGAACCTTGGTGTCAAACAAGGTCTTACAGATACTGCAGGCCATATGACTGGATCTATGTCTCACCAACTCAACCTTGTTCTTACACTGCTTGCTGCACACCAAACAAACCAGATCTTGTTCTCCACCATGGCTCTTTATGTGTCGGTTTAGGTGACTCTTCTGTGAGAAAGTTTTGTGGCAGACGCTGCAAGAAAATGGTTTGTCCACAACTGGTGAAGTGTGCTGCTGCATGTGAGAAATCATTGCAGATCTGTTTGCCAATTTTTCGCCACAAAGTCCGCATAGTTCCTTTCTTTCTCCAGTGTGGGATTGTTTGTGTATTTCTAATTTCTGTATCTCATTAAACTGTGCTCCACATACAGAGCAAGATAGCGGAGTTTCTATTGAATGAATCAGCTTTAAATGTTTCTGAAAATCAGTTCTTCGGAGAAACTTTTGTCCGCACTCTGTACACTCATAGTACTCGCTGGACTCGTGGAGAAGGACGTGATTCTTCAAATGAGTTTTCTGAAAAAATGCTGCCTGGCAAACATCACATTGAAACTTTTTCTTTCCCGTATGTTTCTCCATATGTCGGGCCATGTTTTTGGTGGTAATCGTCTTCCCACATACCCCACACTCTGCACTCTGTCGTCCTCTAATCTTTTCCTTCTCTCCTTCTCCGTCCTCCGTTGTGTCCTCTGAGTCCTGTGAGTAGGACGGAGAAGGTTGAGAAACACTATTCATTCCAAAAATGTTGATGATCTTAGAGTCAGTCTGAGAGCGATGTATTAAGATTCTAGCAGGGATATTGTTAATGAGTCCCAAGGGACGAACAGAAAGGTTAGATCCCTTTATCTGTCTGTCAGAAGGTTGGGAGGGAGAGGAGAGAAGAGACTCAACAGAAAGTGAACCTAGATTAGGACTGGTGACAAGATAATCATGATCCTGAGCCTGGGTTCCGCCCTGCTCTAGGTTTAAACTGTCAACGTCTAGAAGTTTCTCGAACGAGATCTCGTTTGTGTCCTCCAGGGAGTTGGAGAAGGTTCTGGAGCTGGGAGTTCCGGCCTCGGAGCCCTCGTAGGACTCCGTAAAGGGAGAAGAACTGCTCTGATCTGTGAGAATGGAAGAAAGATATTCTGAAGCTTCTGAATCTGAATCTGGCGGTGTCTCTAGGTGTGCATCAGACATATCTAGGTTTGGAGCCTCAAAATCCTTCTCTATTTGATCCAGGATAGATGAGAGCTCGTTATTTAAATCTACTCGGTTTATTTCCATTTCCTTCGAGAATTCACTAGAGACAAAATTATCCTCTAAATCCGACATATCAGGAGTTGGATTTCGGTGTCCGGCAGGGTTCAGTTGGGTAGAACTTACTTCGGGTTCAGACATGGGTTCCAGTTTAATAGAAAGCCCGGGCTCAATCTTGATCCGTCTTAAGGTTGTCTGGTAATCTTCAGTTTTCTCCAGTTTTCTTTTAGAGTTTAAAGCTGACCAACCAAGGTTTGGTTGAGTTCTGGACTCGGAGCTAAGAGAGGTTTGCTCCTGAAGTTTAGCTCGTCGTTTCAACTTCTCTTTTAAATGAACCTTTATATGAGCATTAAATGCAACCTTTTTTGAAAAAGTCTCCCCACAAATTGTGCAAACGTCAGGAGCAAGTTCAGGATCAGGTTTCATTATGTGTTCAGCTTTGATACCCTCCCTGAACACTCCCTTCTCCTGGTTCAGCATGAGCTGGACAAGTTTAACTCCTGAGGGTGTTGAAACCTCACTGAAAATGACTCCCTGCCTCTGTAGGTTTGATAATCCCCTGGAGATGGGTAGGATGAGTTCATGTTGTTTAGTCACAAGCATTCTCACAGAACTCGACTGCTCAACCTTAATCTCCATCTTGGTTTCAAGTCAGCCAGGATCCAATAGCATTTTATAACACGCCGGTACTAAAGTTTGACCCGGAGAAAAGAATGAAGGTTCAAAATGTTGTAAAAGTTTCTCCGGGTGGTGTTCTGAACTAGGGATAGAGGATAACTGTTCACATGGCTGGGTGTGGAGTGGAGTATGAGTAAGGAATAAGGAGTTACACCGGCCGGAATGACTAACTTAGCAGGTGGAGGATATGGAGGATAGAATAGCATTTATCGTTTCATTAAGACGAGGAAAGGAGAAGAAATTATCCCACCCCTGCTCTAAACCCAACCCGGAGATATTTCTCCTCCCGAACCTTCTCCGTTCATCCAGCTTGTTAGCTCAACAATACATACTTTGATTTAAGTTATTTAACTTGGGTTTAGAATGCGTTTTGCGCATTTCTGCTTTTATAGTCTGGAGGGCTTTATAATATTGTGGATTTAAAAATCATTTTTGCAAATTTGCAAATTAATGATTGATATAAATTTTAAAATTCCCGTTTATCGTAAAACCCCTGCTCTAAACCCAACCCGGAGATATTTCTCCCGAACCTTCTCCATTCATCCAGAGTCTGTAGCTCAACAATACATACCTAATTACATAATTACATAAATATAGTAAACAATATAAAAATAGTTGCAGAATTTTTGCCTGTAACATTATAACTTGTATGTGTATTTTTAGCAATAAACCATATCTTATCTTATCTTACCTTGATTGAAGTTTGTTTCTTGGGTTAAGAATGTGTTTTGCGCAATTCTGCTTTGGAGTTTAGAGGATTTAAAAAAATCACTTTTGCAAATTGAAAACGTAATGTGTAATGATTATATGAATTTTAAACTTTCTGTTAATCTTAAAATATTGTTTTTAGATAATCTAACTGTCTTTAGAAATATTCAACGTCAAGTTGATTAAAAAATAAATCAAAATATGTCATATTTTGAACGTCTAGATCATGTCTAGGTTTGTATTTGTACCCCACCCCCCTCCCTCCCTCCCTCCCCTATCCACGCATCCTAACATTTCTGAACTATGATAATATAAGTTTTCTGAAAACAATTGTGCGTAGAAATAGGTCAAGCTTGCTTTTAACTCTTTACTTTGCAATTCAACTCAAACAATTGAAAACTAAAGAGAAACACAAATTTCAAAGGGGCCGTAGTTTGAATTTTACATGACCCTCCATTTAAAGAGTGTCCTTCCCGATTCACAATGGACGGGGCAAAAAGGATGGAGTTATTCTTGTTTTCCTCTCTAAAAATTGATTATGATGTGAATTGAATTGAATATTTTTTACTGCGGGTTTCAGTCAGTTTGACTTAAGCATTTTTGAACTGGAAATTAAACGTACATGGTCCCTTCAAAAGTACGTTAAACAACTTGAATACGAAGAGATATTAAATTCGAATCAGAATACGATATATATTCGAATCAGAATACGATATATATTAAATTCGAATCAGAAAATGTTACTTTTACTCACTTTTACTCCATTTAGATTTCAATTAAAGAACATTATATTTACGCTCTTTCTGTATTTTCACTTTTTTTTGCAGAGCTAGGTCTTTATTTTATTGGAGTCAAACAAAGTACTAAAGATAAATAAATCATAAATAATACCTTTAAAGTTTTTCACCATCCCCATCCTCCCCTCCCCCCCTCCCACTCATCCCTCCACTCCCGAGCAATTAAGCAATGTAAATGGAAAGTTGTCAGCCAACAGATATGAGATACAGGCAAAAACACCCCGATTTCCTTTTATGGTTGCACCATTATCATGGACTATCCTGAGTAATGATTCCAGTAGTCAAACCTACCCTGAGATAAGATTTTCAGGTTTATTGTTTACTGATCTGTCTCCCTATTCTATTCCAGGTTCGGAGACATCTCCTATAAGATCTAGATTAAGGACGGAGCAGTTTCACCTTGTTTACAGGTTTGTTTAACCCAGTTTCTCCGGGTCTGTACTTACATACAGTACACAAATATCCAGCCTGCTGCCAAACAATACACTCGGAATTAGAGCTCGTTACTCACATTTGTCATTTTAACCTTTTTCGAAAATAAAAATGTCTAATTTATTTTTCCAAACTAGAAAAGTTCGAAAATACCAAAAAATGCTAGAATAAACTTTTACAGAACAAAATTAAATCTTAAACTCATCCGATATACATTTTAAATGTATTTCAAACCCTTTTTTTAAAACTTTCTTTAAATTAATCTTTATGTTTTGATGTATGGGTTTAATCTTGGTTTAGCTCCGAGCTAAGATTTGAAGGATCGGGAGAAATGTTTGGGATTGCACTTTCAATCTGTACTTTGAGTTGATATTTCATTTTCATACTAGGGCCCCGGGAAGGTTATTTTTCAGATCCGGTTTTTAGTAGGGTGTTCATGAAATTTTGAAAAAGGGAACATATCATTTGGTTCTGTGTTTTTCTTTTGATCATTTTCTTTGTTTATCAATGAGTAATGATCAGTATCTATTAATTTATGAGTAACAATAAGATAGATAACCTAATTTTCTTTCTAAAACCTGTCGATTTCGGACAAGTAACTTTTATAGAAAAAAAAACACTAATGATGTAACATTTGAAATAATAAATTTTCCGAGAGAAAAAAAGGATGTCTCATTCATCCTTGATTAGTTAAAGGGTACTATTGTGAATCTAAATTGCCACTCTATATAAGATCTCTTGAAATTACGTCTGCAGAGAAAACCTATTAATGACAAAAGATGAGGTTACCTCCATGCTGGAAAGAATCTTTCTTGTTTTTTTATCATTTAAAAAGTAAAATAGAAATATGAAAATAGAAATATGAAATTAAATTATATTTTAATTTTTTGTTTAAAAACCTAGCATATTTTCGAATATTAGGCATTCTTTTGAATGTTATACGGTATACTTTTGAAGGTTAAAACGGTATACTTTTGAAGGTTAAAACGGTATACTTTTGAAGGTTAAAACGGTATACTTTTGAAGGTTAAAACGGTATACCTTTGAAGGTTAAAACGGTATACTTTTGAATGTTTAAACGGTATACTTTTGAAGGTTAAAACGGTATACTTTTGAAGGTTAAAACAGTATACTTTTGAAGGTTAAAACGGTATACTTTTGAAGGTTAAAACAGTATACGATATACTTTTGAAGGTTTAAACGGTATACTTTCGAAGGTTAAAACAGTATACTTTTGAAGGTTAAAACGGTATACTTTTGAAGGTTTAAACGGTATACTTTTGAAGTTTTATACGGTATACTTTTAAAGGTTAAAATTGTATACTTTCGAAGTTTTAAACGGTATACTTTTGAAGGTTTAAACGGTATACTTTTAAAGGTTTAAACGGTATACTTTTGAAGTTTTAAACGGTATACTTTTGAAGGTTAAAATTTTATACTTTTGAAGTTTTAAAAGGTATACTTTTGAAGGTTTAAACGATATACTTTTGAAGGTTAAAACGGTATACTTTAAAAGGTTTAAACGATATACTTTTTAAGGTTTAAACGGTATACTTTTCAAGATTAAAACTGCATTCTTTTGAAGGTTAAACCGATATACTTTTGAAGATTACAACGGTATAACGGTAAACTTTTGAATGTTTAAACGGTATACTTTTGAAGGTTGAAACGATATACTTTTGAAGGTTTAAACGGTATACTTTTGAAGGTTTAAACGGTATATTTTTTAATGTTAAAACCGTATATTTTGAATGTTAAAACGGTATACTTTTGAATGTTTAAACGATATACTTTTGAATGTTAAAACGGTATACTTTTGAATGTTAAAACGGTATACTCTTAAAGGTTAAAACGGCATACTTTTGAAGGTCAAAACGGTATTCTTTTGTAGGTTAAAACTGTATATTTTTACAGGTTAAAACGGTATACTTTTAAAGGTTAAACCGATATACTTTTGAAGATTATAACGGTATACGTTTGAAGGTTAAAACGGTATACTTTTGAAGGTTTAAACGGTATACTTTTGAAGATTAAACGGTATATTTTTTAATGTTAAAACCATTTACTTTTTACTGTTAAAACGGTATACTTTTGAATGTTTAAACGGGATACTCTTAAAGGTTAAAACGGCATATTTTTGAAGGTCAAAACGGTATTCTTTTGAAGGTTAAAACTGTATATTTTGCAGGTTAAAACGGTATACTTTTGAAGATTAAAACGGTATACTTTTCAAGGTTAAAACTGTAGTCTTTTGAAGGTTAAACCGATATACTTTTGAAGATTACAACGGTATACGTTTGAAGGTTAAAACGGTATACTTTTGAAGGTTTAAACGGTATACGTTTGAAGGTTGAAACGATATACTTTTGAAGGTTTAAACGGTATACTTTTGAAGTTTTAAACGGTATATTTTTTAATGTTAAAACCGTATACTTTTGAATGTTAAAACGGTATACTTTTGAATGTTTAAACGATATACTTTGAAGGTTAAAACGGTATACTTTTGAGGGTTAAAACGGTATACTCTTGAAGGTTAAAACAGTATACTTTTGAAGGTTAAAACGGTATACTTTTAAGGTTTAAACGGTATACTTTTGAAGGTGAAAACAGTATACCTTTGAAAGTTTAAACGTTATTCTTTTGAACGTTTAAACGGTATACTTTTGAACGTTTAAACGGTATACTTTTGAAGGTTTAAACGGAATACTTTTGAAGGTTTAAACGGTATACTTTTGACGGTTAAAACGGTATTCTTTTGAAGGTTAAAATTGTATACTTTTGAAGGTTAAAACGGTATTCTTTTAAAGGTTTAAACGGTATACTTTTGCAGGTTTAAACGGTATACTCTTGAAGGTTTAAACGATATATTTTTGAAGGTTTAAACGGTATACTTTAAAGGTTTAAACGGTATACTTTTGAAGGTTAAAATTGTATACTTTTGAAGTTTTAAACGGTATACTTTTGAAGGTTTAAACGGTTGAATGTTAGAACGATATACTTTTGAAGGTTAAACGGTATACTCTTGAAGGTTTAAACGGTATACTTTTGAAGGTTAACACGGTATACTTTTCAAAGACATTATGTATATGAAATAGTTTTGCGAAAATTAATGGAGGGAATGAATTTAGTATTCATCTTTGAAAAAAACCATTTTATTTACTCAAAAAAGCCCCCCTCCCCCCCCACTTCTCTTTTAAGAAAAAGAGCCATGAAGAACTTTTTAAAAACCTAAAATTATTGAGAAAATCAAAGAGATTGTTCTGTGTATTTAACAGGAAAATAATATCTAAAAGTCTGGAAAAACCTTGAAAAGTTCTAGAGTCAAGGAAATACTTGAAATAAATCTAAAATGCAACAATTGTAAAAATGCAGACTAACGCAAAACTCTGGATTTTTCTTAGACAAGACGTGTCTCAAAATTGTCATCTCTGTCTTTGTCCCAAATGCTTTTGACTGCTTAATTGTCTCAAAATTCAAAGTCTATCTGTGTTTCAAGATCCTAATGGCTAACTAACACTTTATGTACAGTCATTTTGTTCAATAGATTGTTCAAACATGTTTCATTCCATCAAAATTGTGCACAACTCTTTTCAAAAGTGTACATAACCTTTTAATAGCTTGTACATTACTTAAATAATATTGTACAATTCCCTTTCAAAAGTGTAGATTTCCTTTATATAGTGTAGATTTCTTTAAACATTGTAAACATGTATCAAAAAGTGAACACTCCCTTTATATAGTGTAGATTTCTTTAAAAAATGTATAATCTCAATTAAAGTGTTCATCCATTCTAAAAGCATATCCCTTTAAAAAGTTTATAATCCCTAAAAAAAGTGTTTATACCCTTTAAAAAGTATATAGATCAATTTGGTCTTTTATAAGTGTATAAACCATTTAAAAATTGTCTAGACTTATTTCAGAGTGTATAGACCCTTTAAAAGTGAAACCTTTTAAAAAGTGTATAGACCCTTTAACAGTATATAAACCCTTTTAAAAGTGTTATTCACTTACTTTAAAGGGCATAAGAAAAGTGTATAGACCCTTTAAAAGTGTATAAACCCTTTTAAAAGTGTAAAGACTTACTTTAAAGGCTGTAAGAAAAGTGTTTAGAAGTTTTAAAAGTGTACTATAAAACAGTTAAAAAGTGTTTTAGACTTACTTTAAAGGGTATAAGAAAAGTATAGACCCTATAAAAGTGTAAAAAGTGTTATAGACTTACTTAAAATGGTATAAGAAAAGTGTATAGACACTTTAAAAGTATATAAACCCTTTAATAAGTGTTTTAGACTTACTTGAAAGGGTATAAGAAAAGTGTATATACCCTATAAAAGTATGTTCTCCCTTTATACTCTGAATAATATTACAGGCGATGATATACAGTAAATATACAGAGATGAAATGATCTGAAGATTAAAAGAGTTATTCATTGCTCTATAGCATCAAATACATTTCACCATTTTTGAGACATTGTTTTTTTCCCTGTTCCTAGTAGACATAACAATAAACACGTGTTAAACTATTTTTAAAATATATTCTAATCCAGACAAAATTCTGTTGTATTTTTTCGTCATTGATAGTTTATCATGCATTGTGTACATACATATAAGTTTTAAAAAAGTAAAGGAAAAATGATTAAAATGACTGTAATACTAAATTCAAGTGACCCTCCATGCAAAGCTTAACCTTTAAACATAGAGAATAGAATATATATTAGAAAGGAATTTAAAGAATCTCTCGGTATGAATTTTTTTAGTCCCTTTCAGCCTGAAAGGGAATTCAAAGTGTACAAATCATGTAAATGTTCACAAATTATGTAGAGTACATTAATACAGTATGTTCCCTAGACTATTCATTTCAATTTCGAAATTTTTAAAGCTGTTAAATAAACTTTATAATGAATTAGGTGAATAAAAAACATCATTTGATTTACAGTTATAACGGAAAATCATCGTTCGTATAGTGAAAGGCATAGAGTCTATGTGAAATGATCATTGGTCAATTATGAAACCAGCCTATTTCATAATTTGGTTTTCTTAATTTTATATTTTCTATAAAATGATATTCCAGGGCTCAAAAGGTTATATAGCATAAATATGTGAAGTACACCTACAGTAAGGAAACAGTACAACAAAATGGCCGTTTTACACTTTTTTCGTAGCAATTTCCCCTCTAATATATATTCTATTCTCTTTGCCTTTAAAGTATGAATTAGATATAAATGTTTATACTTGCAAACTTATTAGTTTTAATCGGGGTTTTTCTACAAAAGTAACTTGCGCATTTCGATTGCATAAAAACATTACCAGAAATAAACTACCACATTATAGGCCCGATAATGTTTTCAAGGGTACTGTTGTGAATCAGGCATTGTCACTTTCAGTTCCTCCAACCAGATACCAATCCCTCAGGCTCATATGGATCTATCAGTATCTCTAGTTTGTTGCAATGATGAGTGCATATCGTCTGAGGATAGTTTTGTGCTGAATAAGCAGGATTTTACCCTAATTTCAGCTTAATCATTCACAAATCTACTCAAGTATACTAATTAGGGCTTTATGCATGTATCAGAGAAAATACAAATTACGCAATTTTTTTCTTGAAGATTTAACCATCAAAGATGTGAGATTTAAGCACAAATATTCAACATAAATATAATTATAAAAATATTTAATTTCCTAAAAAATACTTCTAAAATAAACTGTCATTGTATAAATATCAAATGAAGAAAAAAGAAGAAAGGAAGGAATAATCAGGAAGGTTGGAAGGAAGAGCTTAAGAAGAATAAATGGGTTGGAAGGAAGGAAGAATCAGAAAGGTTGGAAGGAAGAGAAGAAGAAGGAGAAAAAATCAGCTGGGAGGAAGGAATAATCAGGAAGGTTGGAAGGAAGAGATTAAGAAGAATAAATGGGTTGGGAGGAAGGAATAATTAGATTGAGAAGAATAAATGGGTTGGGAGGAAGGAATAATCAGGAAGGTTGGAAGGAAGAGATTGAGAAGAATAAATGTTTTTAGAGGATTGAAGAATCAGGAAGGTTGGACGGAAGAGAGGGAGAAGAAAAAAAACGGTTGGGAAGTTAGGAAGAATTAGGAAGGTTGGGGGGGGGGGGGCAGAAGGAAAAGAAGGGTGTTGGAAAGAAGGAAATATTTAAGAAGAATGATAGAATGAAAGGATGTATGTATGAGAAGAATGAGAGGGGGAGCAGGATTGATAAGAAGAAATATTTCCTCCAAGCCCCTTCTCCGTCTAATTCCCTAATTCTCTAAATTCCTGGTGGAGGGGAAGGAAGGGAGGGGGGGGGGGTGAACCTACGAGATAGTGGAACTTGTAACCCAGAGAATGCCCCCCCCCCCCACCCCTCTTGCCTGTATCCGGACCTAGACTGAAATCCAGGATACAGGTTCAAGCTTTTCCACAACTTTTCCAGAACTCAATCTGTCTTCAGAGCGTAGAACATTCTCGATTTTCTTATTTACTAAATCTGAACTAAAATTTTTACTCTCAATTTTTCCATCATTTTTTCGGTCATTTTTACTGTTACCTTCAGTTACCAGAATCAAAATAATATTTTTATGCAATTCAATGTCGGGATTCCTTTAAATAAGTTTTAATACTTTTACTTAAAAAGTCGAAAAAATTATCAATAACATGAAATATTTACTTATTACATGTTTTTCAAAGAATGATAACTTCTTGCTGAAGCAGTTTTTGCCACAACCTGAAATTTACGAATCTTATATCTTTGAAACCTGGCTGTTTGCACAACCTTTGATATTTCAAAATATCATTTTATCTAACATATTTCATAGTTTGCAGAGATATCAATTGGGTATCATGTAAAATCTTAAAACAGTTCCAATGGTCTCATAGGGTGTGTAACGCAATGTGACCATTTTTTTGTTTTCAAAACTAAAAAAGCTAATGTTTACCTGCAGAAACTAAACTTTTTCTATTGTGTCATCCGGGCTCAACTTAGAACTTTTAAACCAAACTAAGCAAATTCACAATTGATGCAAATCAGTCAACCGGGGTTCAAGAGTTATAATCACATACACATATTGTGGCTCGGAGGCCAAAATCAGGGGAATGTGGCTCGGACCCAATAATATAATAAGAATGCAGTTAGGAATTGACATTGAGTCAAATTGTCCCCCCCCCTCCTCCCGCCTGAAGCATATTTTCAGTGTAATGAGTCGAATATTGCAGATTTTCTTGTCATGTTAATGTTTATTATCTATACTCTTAATTATTCTAAGTAGCAATAATTAACGATTCTTATCATCTCTTGTTTTTTTAAATTAATACATATTTGTTAGACTGTACGTGTAAATTCAAACCCTCCATACAAGGATATCAATGCCCGATTTACAACGGTACCCTTGAAACCTTAATCTGATCAAAAATGTGGAAGAAAAAGTCGAATTTTTTTCCATCGTTTCTTAAAAGCAATAAATGCGCAAATAACTTTTGCAGAAAAATCAAAAATAAGAAAGCCTTGCCCCCTTGACGCATTTTCAGCACTGTCAATTTGCTCTCCAGTGTCCACTCTATACAATTATATATATCTATGATTGTTTATTTTTTTCTAATAATTATTTGTTTAAATACTAAAAGCAGAGACACTTTTTTATTTCTTCTAGAGAATTGGCCATAATTCTGTTCTCTGTGTAGTGTGTACAGCTTGATAGACACGTATTTTAATCCATGCTTGGATATCTGCGAAAGGAAATAGTTTCATTTTATTAAGAAAATAAACATTTGAAACAATTAGACAGTGTTAAAATTTTATTTGTCTCTTAGCATAGAAAAATTCAGCGTAATTCAGTGCTAAGTCCGGAGAAACTTTAATCAGATCTAGGATTCCGGGTCAAACTCGGAGAAGCAGGTCAACCCAAACCCAGACGATCTCTGTATGCATCTATATGACACGGAGACTTTCTGCGAATCCTTCCTCTAATAATTAGAAAATGAAAGTGACACGTGTGGATTTCGAAGATCAAAGAACAACTTTGTTTGCGCCAAAAATGTTAAAGATTTAGACAAAATTTTAATTGACCGCGACAAAAAACCATACCTGCAAAAGAAGATAGGGAAAGGGGGTAGCGAATATGCGACTATATTATTGTACTATACAAACGAATTTCCCCCGAAAATTCAACCCTCTCAATTTAGAATTTCCAAACTAAGCTGAAAAAAATCGTGGGTTCTGCCGATTTCTTCAATAACAATTTAAGGGAAATCGGTCAATGAGTTCATGAGTTATGATTGGTTTACAGAGTTACAATCAAAGGATAACTCTTCAGATACGACTGCAAAGAAATTTGTCGGTTTTTATATATATTTATATGCTTCTCTTTTATATATATTTATATGCTTCTCTTTTATNTGTTATAACCTACAAGGAATTGAAGAGTTTAACTTGTATACTGTTATAACCTACAAGGAATTGAAGAGTTTAACTTGTATACTGTTATAACCTACAAGGAATTGAAGAGTTTAACTTGTATACTGTTATAACCTACAAGGAATTGAAGAGTTTAACTTGTATACTGTTATAACCTACAAGGAATTGAAGAGTTTAACTTGTATACTGTTATAACCTACAAGGAATTGAAGAGTTTAACTTGTATACTGTTATAACCTACAAGGAATTGAAGAGTTTAACTTGTATACTGTTATAACCTACAAGGAATTGAAGAGTTTAACTTGTATACTGTTATAACCTACAAGGAATTGAAGAGTTTAACTTGTATACTGTTATAACCTACAAGGAATTGAAGAGTTTAACTTGTATACTGTTATAACCTACAAGGAATTGAAGAGTTTAACTTGTATACTGTTATAACCTACAAGGAATTGAAGAGTTTAACTTGTATACTGTTATAACCTACAAGGAATTGAAGAGTTTAACTTGTATACTGTTATAACCTACAAGGAATTGAAGAGTTTAACACTTGTCTTGCCCTTAAAAGTTTTTAGCTGTGGTCATCTTGTCAAAATTAAATTGATGCTTAAAGATCTAAATTTTACCACTAAAATTCTTTTCAAGGCGTCCCCCCCTCCCCCCTTATTTCAAACAACAGCTTGCATGTTTTTAATTATTTCCAGGAAAGTATCTTTAAATGTCGTCTTACAATCGGAACTCATTTTTGCATTTTTAGATTATTCAAATTCGGATTTCCCCTTTAACATTTCAAATCATCACAATGTTTTTGTTATTATTTTGCCCCCAATTTACGTCGATAATAATTAGTGTATACTGAACTATATCTCCATACTGTATACTGAACTATATCTCTATACTGCATACTGATCACTATATCTCTATACTGTATACTGAACTATATCTCTATACTGCATACTGAACTATGTCTCTATTATATCTCTATCCTGTATACTGAACTATAATGCACTTGTAAGGCCACATATTGAGTATGGAATTATAACATGGGGGGGCGTAAAAAATGCTAAACTACAGAAAATCAAGTCTCTGCAAAAAAGGGCAATTAGAGCAGTAAATAATAGTTCATTTAAGGCACATTCAGATCCAATATTTTTCAGATTAGAACTCCTAAATTTTGATGATATATATAAACTAGGTGTTCTATCTTTTATGCATAAATACTTTTATGAAAACCTTCCAGCTTCCTTCCAGGATATGTATAATTCTTTAGCTGAACCAAATAGAACAAATCATATAAACTTGATCGGGTTCTCTTTAAAACTCTAGAATGTTTTCCCTCTGCTTTATTTCCAAAAATATGGAATTCGCTTGAATTAGAGCTTAAAGAAACTAAATCTGCAAAATCGTTTTAAAAAAAGTCGCCAAGATCTCTTTAGATAGTTATGCAAATTATATCTGTAAAAAAAACTGTGTATCATGTGGATAAACTTAGTCTTTACTATCTTCATCACACTGTATTTCATAAACATGATTTTAACAACTTATGTTACCCTCTGTTCCAACCCTTTCGCTGAGTATCCTCCCTTTCCCTTATACTCCCTCACCTCCTCCTTACCATTTTCCTGATTTATCATCATTCTTATGTTTAAAATGTACAATGTACATATTGTTTTTATCTGCAATTCTCATTCGTTTATAGTGGGCCAACCAATTAAAACAACCTACTCTGGTTAGGCGGGTCCAAACTACATAGTAAATTGTGATTTTTTTAATTGTATTATCTCGAGCTTTGTAGTTTGTATACTGAACTATATCTCTATTATATCTCTATCCTGTATACTAAACTATATCTCTATTATATATCTATCCTGAATACTGAACTAAATCTCTATATCTATCCTGTATACTGAACTATATCTATATATCTATCCTGCATTACTGAACTATATCTCTATTATATATCTATTCTGTAAACTGAACTATATCTCTATTATATATCTATCCTGTATACTGAACTATATCTCTAGTATATATCTATCCTGTATACTGAACTATATATCTATATCTATCCTGTATACTGAACTATATCTCTATTATATATCTATCCTGTTTACTGAACTATATATCAATTATATCTCTATCCTGTATACTGAAATATATATCTATTATATCTCTATCCTGTATACTGAACTATATATCTATTATATCTATTCTGTATACTGAACTATATCTCTATTATATCTCTATCCTGTATACTGAACTATATCTATATATCTATCCTGTTTACTGAACTATATCTCTATTATATATTTATCCTGTATACTGAACTATATCTATATATCTATCCTGTTTACTGAACTATATCTCTATTATATATCTATCCTGTATACTGAACTATATCTATATATCTATCCTGTTTACTGAACTATATATCTATTATATATCTATCCTGTATACTGAACTATACCTATATCTCTATCCTGTATACTGAACTATATCTCTATTATTTATCTATCCTGTATACTGAACTATATCTCTATTATATCTCTATCCTGTATACTGAACTATATCTTTATTATATATCTATCCTGTATACTGAACTATATCTCTATTATATATCTATCCTGTATACTGAACTATATCTCTATTATATATCTATCCTGTATACTGAACTATATATCTATTATATCTCTATCCTGTATACTGAACTATATCTCTATTATATCTATCCTGTATACTGAACTATATCTCTATTATTTCTCTATCCTGTATACTGAACTATATCTATATATCTATCCTGTTTACTGAACTATATCTCTATTATATATCTACCATGTATACTGAACTATATCTCTATTATATATCTATCCTGTATATTGAACTATATCTCTATTATATCTCTATCCTGTTTACTGAACTATATCTCTATTATATCTCTATCCTGTATACTGAACTATATATCTATTATATATCTATCCTGTATACTGAACTATATGTATATCTCTATCCTCTATCCTGTTTACTGAACTATATCTCTATTATATCTCTATCCTGTATACTGAACTATATATCTATTATATATCTATCCTGTATACTGAACTATATGTATATATCTATCCTGGATACTGAACTATATATCTATTATATATCTATCCTGTATACTGAACTATATATCTATTATATATCTATCCTGTATACTGAAATATATCTATATCTCTATCCTGTATACTGAAATATATCTATATCTCTATCCTGTATACTGAACTGGATAAGTTTAAAGATCTGACCCTGCTCTGTGTATGAGTATCTACTGCAAGGTCGGATGAAGGGCGGGAACTAGTTAACCCTGACATTGGAATAAGACCAGGGAAAGTAAGTAAGGTACTCTACAAGAATGTGCATCCCTTGTTTCAATAAATGATTTTATCTCAACCGGCCAGGAATACTTTTTCATCTGATTTAAACCTGCTTTAAACACTTCCTTTACCAGAATTGCATTTCATTCATTTATGTCTTACAATTGCCATGACATTTTTTTTAAAAAGGGTTTTGAATAACCTGTATAAAGTTAAAAATTCATATCAAATGATTTGAAATCAAACCTTTACGCAAATAATGTTAAATAATTATTCAAAGTTAAAAATTAAAGATATTTAGAGTAAAAATATTTTTGGTTGAAGACCCAAATTATATCGACATTCTTTGTCTCCAACTTTTTATTCATAGCGTAAAAATATCATAACTATTAAAAAAATCAGCCCACCATAATTCAATTTCGAATGTAGACAAAAATGGATCAGAATTAAAAATGTTTTAAATCTAAATCCTTGAAAAGTACTTAGCTTGAGAATAGACTAGTAAAAGTTTTACAGCGTTTTAACAGTTCTTGCAATGGTTTAAAAATTTGCTTGTCTGTCTGTCTGTTTGTCTGTTTGTATCCAATAAAAGACAAAACAGCTGAACCGATAGGGCCTTGTGAAAGTTTATGGACTGTTAAAAAAAAATTTTAGATCATGGTTTTTTTAATGCGCCATTTCGAATAGAAAAATTTGTCAAAAGCTAAAACTATTTGCAGGGTAGGGGGTGCGAAGCGCCCTAAAAGCCTAGTCATCTAAATTTGCACAGATTGAATTTATGAATATTGTTTATGTTAGATAAACCTTGATAAGTCCCCCTGAGCCCCGAAATCTTGGCTACGTCTGAAGGACATCGATTGCATTTATTTTGTGACATTTTTAAGGAGTCAATGGAATTTTTTAGTCACTTCCCCCCCCCCCCTTACAACAATTGAATGTGACTCGAAATATTAGGACTGTAAGTCCGCGATCGGTTTTTGTGTTTTGACATTGAATGGATACATACAAACAACTAGGCAAGCCTAAGGAATTAATTCTTTGCCCCAACCTAAAATTTTCTAATCCCTATATCTTTACAACCTGATTTTGTAATCCTTGGATATCTCAAACTTAGATTATTTAATCTAACAGAATTTAAAGTTTGAAATATCTACGGTCTAAAACATTTGGCTGCAAATAAAATCAGAATTTGTGGCAAAAACTCAATTTCCTGAATATAAAACTATAAAAGCAAAACTGTTCACCTTTGAATTGAAAATATTGATTATAAAAACTGTTGATTTGGAACCCTCCGCTTACAAAACGCCAAGTAAGATTAAATAAAAAGTAGAAGAATGCAATTTAACCAAAGAGAATAGAATGTATGTTAGAGTGGAATTTAGGCAATCCCTCGGAATGAATTTTGTCAATCCCTAGGTATGAATTTTGTCAGTCCCTTTCAGCCTGAAAGGAAGTTCAAAGTGTACAAATCATGTAAATGTTCACAAATTATATGCAGTTGAGTACATTAATACAGTATGTTCCCTATAGACTATCCATTTCAATTTCGAATTTTTTAAAGCTGTTAAATAAACTTTATAAAATGAATTAGGGGAATAAAAAACATAATTTGATTTATAGTTATAACGGAAAATCATCGTTTGTAAAGTGAAAAGCATAGAGTCCTTGGTCAATTATGAAGCCTATTTTATAATTTGGTTTTCTTTTAATATTGATTTTAGATTTTCTCTAAAATTATGTTCCAGGGCCCGAAAGGTTATATAGCACAAATATGTGAAGTACACCTGCAGTATGGAAACAGTACAACAAAATGGCCGTTTTACACTTTTTTTTTAGTAAATTCCCGTCTAATATATATTTTCTATTCTCTCTGAATTTAACTTTAGAATGAGATGAAATGACATTATATTTAAGGAACTAGAATGCACTTTCCTTGTTAATGGAGTTCATGACATGGTTAATTATGGTTGTCCGATTGTTTTCTATTACTTTTCTCCAGGTTCTTATTTTATCAGTTTTTTGTAAAAAAAAGATAATATGTCCTTGGTCTTACACTCTTTAGAGTTCTAGACATCTATTTTATTTCTCAATCCCAAATTTTCTTTTTTTCTATTTATCACAAATTTTCTTTTTTTCTATTTATCACAAATTTTCTTTTTCCTTAACTTAAACATAATTTATGTTCTTTTAACGCAATTCCGAGTTTCCTTTTTTGCTGTCGATCCCAAAAATTAGTTTTTCTCCCAATCCCAAAATATTTTCAACCAATTCATTTTGAATTCTTAATTCTTTTTGGTATCAAGATGCTGATGCTGATTCTGTGCCCAACAGTAATCAAAAGAATCCATCAGTTGATAATAAATATTCTAAAGTAATTAAATCTTTGAAAAAACTTTGATTTTTTCATCACCATATCTTTGGAACCTGGAGGTGTAAACCTTTGATACTTAAAATTAGATAATTTGATCTATTAGAAAATTAGAGTTTTTGTCAAAAACACAATTTCTTCGATTATTAAGATAAATATTTTATATTAAATATATAGAGATATGTATCTTATACATGGATATATCAGGGTTGGATATATTAGGGTTGGGAATATCAGGGTTGGGAATATCAGGGTTGGGTATATCAGGGTTGGGAATATCAGGGTTGGGAATAACAGGATTGGGAATATCAGGGTTGGGAATATCAGGATTGGGTATATCAGGGTTATGTATATCATGGTTGGATATACCAGGGTTGGGTATATCAGGGTTACGTATATCAGGGTTGGATATATCAGGGTTGGATATATCAGGGTTGGGAATAACAGGGTTGGGAATAACAGGGTTGGGAATATCAGGGTTGGGAATATCAGGGTTGGGTATATCAGGGTTGGATATACCAGGGTTCGGTATATCAGAATTATGTATATCAGGGTTGGATATATCAGGGTTAGGTATATCAGGGTTAGGTATTATATCAGGGTTAGGAATATCAGGGTTAGGTATATCAGGTTTAGGTATTATATCATGGTTGGGAATATTAGGGTTGGATATATAAGGGTTGGGTATATCAGGGCTATGTATATCAGGGTTAGGTATATCAGGGTTAGGTATATCAGGGCTATGTAAATCAGGGTTGGGTATATTAGGGTTGGGTATATCACGGTTGGTTATATCAGGGTTAATAAATATCATATCAGGGTTGGGACCAGGATACTGATATTGTCCCACACTCTTTGATCCTTTTAAACCACACGGATATCCTACGTGTTTCCGTTCTAAACAAGAACAGGGTTATTCACAAAGAATGCGACTTTAATGAAAACTTAAAATTTCTATGATATACTTGGGTATACAATTTTATATAGCTTGCATCAAAAAAATATCTTTTTAATATTATGCATAATTAAAGTTAAGACATGGTGGTACAAAGTTGATGATTTTGATACTGCAGTCGCCTAGCTTGGGAAATGTTGACTTTTCCCAATTTTCTCTTCATATCAAAAACTCCCACCAATGGCAGTGCAGTATACTGGTCACGTAATACAGAGGGAGTCACGTGATAAAGATACTCCACTGCCATTGGAAGGAGTTCTGGTCACATGATACGGACGTATTTATGATATTATCAATTATATCTATTAAAAATGAAAAACTATTAAATTCAAATAATATTAGGAGCAAACCTAAGTTTCTTAGGCTTTTCTGGGTTATTGTTGTCTTCAGAATGGTTGTGTATTTGCTGAATATGATCCGTTTAAACCTACTATTCTTATTCAAAGTTTTATATTTTATATTTTCGTATAAATTTGATACAGTTTTATATCAATTTCTCGAGACAGGAACATTAGATAGAACTCTCATGGGTCTTGATCAACTCCTAAAATGCTTGGGGTTCGGCCTATACCCCCTTTCATTTTTCCTTTACAGTCCCTTTAAAGAAGATGATCGAATACTTATTTTAACAAAGTAGAGTTGAAAATCAAACCTGAATCATGAAACGTCTCTGTAAGTTTGAGATGAGAGTGATTGCATGTTCGGATTAGATAAATCCATTTCACGATCATGATACTTTGAATCATTTTTCGGGGGTCAGGGGGGGGCGCACAGTGGGGTATTATGGGGGGGGTCATCCAAAATGATTTTATTTCATAAACCTCTTATTTATGTCAAATAAGGCTTGGCCGCATGAGAATTTTTTTTTGTTATGTTTTAGTTATGAACTTTGACCAAAACCCCGCTTATTCATTGAAAACTCATAAAATAGGATTTATTAACTTGCTACTCGAGACTTAATCAAGGTTTTTGCGTGCTGCTGGCGCCTCAAAATCTTTTCTGTACGGCTGTTAGAATCTTTTTATATCTATAGATTTTCAAGAAACCCCTGTGCTTTCTTGTGCTTTTACTATACAATATAAGTTTTTCTTCCGAAATACTCGCTGAACAAAGACGACATATAAATATATTGCGGGATTACAGGATCCATAAATATATGAACGGGAAAAGTAATTATAAATTGAAATCATTATAAATCAATATGCTAGCTATACTTCACACAATGTATGTCAATGAAAAGATTATCAGAATATATTCATTTTGTCCATTCTCACCATGAAATACAAGACAAATGCATTTTAAGAGGAGTATTGTGACAAAAACAGTCACCCCCCCCCCATGACCCCCTAAAATACCGCACCGTGGGGCGTATTATTTACAAAGAGAGATTTATTCATTTTTCAAATCCATGTTAAAGAGCTTTAGGGGTAATTTTAAGAACATTTTTCGATTCACAATGGTAGTTAAAAATATTTTCTGATTATGACTGAGATTAATAAAGCATACATTCTTTCATAAGTAAAATTGATCATTTTCAATTCTGGTTTCTATATGAAACTTACATGAGTTTTTCTGGGTCAGAAAACACTTTTCTAGCTGGAAAATCGACGATATTTAAAAAAAAATAATCTTTAGAAAAAGTTTCCTTTAATTTGGTTCAACAGTTTCCTTGATTACAAAGTTAATGTAATACAATCAATTACGATCGATTATCCAATTATCCAACTTTGATATTGGCAACATTAACTGTTCAGACTTACAGACAATTATTATCAAAAATACCCACAGAGTTAATAATTATTAATCTAAATGCTACATTTAACAAACATTGTCGACGCGTGGTATTTTTATCTATTTCTTCCTTGTTCCAAATTGCTAATCTGATCCGGCGCCTAGGGAAGACGTCGGGCGCGCTTAAATTTCCTGGCGCCGGCGCCTAGAACGATCTCTAGTTTTGTATCAGTTCAAGAAGAGAAGTGAAGGAAGAATGAGACGAACAGCTGCTCTAGTTGCAGCATCCTGTCTTGTTACAGTTGCGTCAGGTTGGTGCTACTTTAACATTTTAGTTTAAGTTTTTACAACAATATATTTTTTGTCTTTCATGGTTTCATAATAACGTAAATCGACGTTCATTGACGTTAGTCGTTAAAAAAAACGTTTTCTAAATATAAGTATATATATTGTTTTGCTGTTAGAATCACAATATTAAAACAAAATGTAAGTTCTGTAGTTTATTCAAATGCACAGTTATTTTTTAGGGTACATTTTCTCAATGGCGATAAAGATTTATCCAGAATAATCATCAATATTTAAACAAGATGATTTGAAAAATTTATTTAGATAGAGATTGAAACTTTTGACTGATCTAAAGCTAATCTACAACGTCTTGAAATCGAAGATAGAACTTTTAATTTGGAGCGACTAAGCATATAGTTCGTATTTTTGTAATATCTTATTGTACAGCAGTAGATTTTTGATGGCTTCTAAATGAGCATTCTTTAAAAATAGTCAAAAGCGTATAATTTATTCCGGATAGAATAGCGTTTAATTTAATCCAGGTAGAATAGCGTTTAATTTATTCCAGATAGAATAGCGTTTAATTTATTCCAGATAGAATAGCGTTTAATTTAATCCAGATAGAATAGCGTTTAATTTAATCCAGATAGAATAGCGTTTAATTTAATCCAGATAGAGTAGCGTTTAATTTAATCCGGATAGAATAGCGTTTAATTTAATCCGGATAGAATAGCGTTTAATTTAATCCGGATAGAATAGCGTTTAATTTAATCCGGATTCCTGGTTTCTAAAAGGATTAAGAATACAATTTGGGATTGGAATAAAATAACATGTTTTGGGTTAGGACAAAATTAATTTGGATAGGACAGAATAAACTTGTATCAGGCAGAATATATTGGGATAGGACTGGATAAGTTGGGATAGGACAGAATGCATTGGGATTTAAACGGAAAGATTAGGTTAGGACAGAATAGATTGGGATGAGACAGAATAGATTGTGATAAGACAGAATAGATTGGGATAGGACAGAAAAGATTGGGATAGGACAGAAAAGATTGGGATAGGACAGAATCGATTGGTAAAGGACTGGCCACATTGGGATAGGACATAAAATCTTAAGACACGATAAATTTGTATTTAATGATATGGATAAAAATGAATGAAAGTATTCACGAATATAAGAACTTTATCTTAATCAAAGGGTTAACATTGTTTAAACTGAAACAGATGATAGATAAGATGGGGCGGAATTGAATAAAGTACAATTCTGATTGAGTGAGGTTTCCGGAGAACCTTAGATGTATCTAGAATAAGGTTTAACTAGGATATCCTAGGGTTTAATGAGTAGATTAGATGTATCTAGGATAAGGTTGAACTAGGATATCCTAGGGTTTAATGAGCAGATTAGATGTATCTAGGATAAGGTTGAACTAGGATATCCAGGGGTTGAATGAGCAGCTGAGATGTATCTAGGATAAGGTTGAACTAGGATATCCAAGGGTTGAATGAGCAGCTGAGATGTATCTAGGATAAGGTTGAACTAGGATATCCTAGGGTTGAATGAGCAGCTGAGATGTATCTAGGATAAAGTTGAACTAGGATATCCTAGGGTTGAATGAGCAGCTGAGATGTATATAGGATAAGGTTGAACTAGGATATCCAAGGGTTGAATGAACTGCTGCCATAAAACGTGCACATAAGAAGAAATTTTCTCAATCGTGACAAACTCTTTTGGTTTGAACCGTTTTCACGTTGTGAAATAATTGGAGGTTTATGTAATACCCGGATACGTTTATAGTTTCTACTCTCTACCAATCCTATATTGAGCTAGAGCATACTATGAATAAGAATGTTATCTGGGTCCTATCTAGATCTTGAAGGTTGCAATGGTTTTGTACAGGTCAGTTGACCTTACTCCAGGTCCAAAGTTGAATACAGGGAATCCTATCAATCCTGTTCTTGCAATTAGTTTGTCCTTGCAGGAGATTTTAAAGGTTGCATCCCTTGATTCTCTCATTCATTGCCTCTCTCTCAATTCTTCTTTTTATTTTCACATCTTCTTCTACTCTTCCTTTTCTCTTTTAGTTTGGATTTAGATTTTCGTTTTCATCACCTTTTATTTTTTAAACATTTTCTTTTTTTGAGAAGTTGTAATCAAATATTCTGGTTTATGTATGTATGTATCTAGAGATATAGGATAACATCGTAGTTTCTTTGTCCTTTAACCTTCAATACAAGATTAATTAAAGAGGACTTCCAGGGATTTATTCTGGGTTTCATTTACCAACCTTGTTCTTCTCCGGGTACATAGAATACCATAGAAATATTGTTAATCTTATGTTTTTTAATTTATAATAATCATTTTATGTTTAGGCCAGTCCGCCTTCAGATGTCCCGAACCTAATGGATATTTTGAGGATATTCAACAGTGTGATAAATACTACGATTGTCTGGATGGAGTAGCAGAGGAGAAACTGTGCCCGGACGGTTTAGTTTTTGATCCTTTCTCCAGAAAGAGAGAACCCTGTGATCACTATTTCAATGTGGACTGTGGAGACAGACTAGAACTACGTAAGTTTACGAAAATTTCATCAAATTAAATATTTTTGTTTTTATTATTTTCTTCATATATTTGTGTATGTTTAGAGAGCCCCAAGGGACCTAGTGATCTCTGTCCTCGTTTAAACGGATTCTACTCTCACCCCGACCCTGCTGTCTGTCATATCTTCTACGCCTGCGTGGACGGTTTGGCTGAGGAGTACACCTGCTCCTCCGGTCTATGGTTCGACGAGTACTCCGGAGTGTGCAACTGGCCCGAGACCACCGACAGAACCGAGTGCAAAGCTGATTCTTATGGTAATAATTAAAAAAAGGGTTTTACAACTTTTTTCTTATTTTTTAATTATTTATTTTTTATTTTTTCTCCGATTGTCGGATGACTAACATTTGCTCTATCTTCTCCAGCTTTAGAAACAGCCAGTGGATTCAACTGCCCTGAGAAAGGACCTGCTGATGAGTTTGGACAGATTGATCCCCATCCCAAGTACTCCGACCCCAACGACTGCGCCAAGTTCTTCATCTGCTTGAACGGTATCTCCCCCAGGGAGCAGGGTTGTGAGCTGGGTCTCGTCTATAATGAACTCTCTGCACAGTGCGATGCCCCTGAGAATGTTCCAGAATGGTGAGTTCATTTTATTTTGAATAAACACTACTTTATTTTTAATTAATCTAATATTCAATTATTTCCTTCTAAATATATTTTTTTAATTATCCCTCACAAAAAAAACTTAAAATTTTATTTATTTTATATATTTAATGACTGATAAATAAATATGTATCCCTCCTTAATATTCTTTAATAGTCTTTCCTTTTTATTCTTTAAACCTCTGTATCCTTCATAAATATACTTTAAATCTCTGTATCTCTCCTAAAAGCCCTTTAAACTTCTGTATCCCTCCTAAATATTCTTGAAGCCTCTGTATCCTTCCTTAATATTCTTTGAACCTCTTAAAGCACGGAATTATTCTTATATTATATTACAGTAAGGACTACTACGCCTTCCTTGACGATGATAAGAAGAGTGTGAACCCGGCCAGGAAGTAAATCCGGGTCTGAAACCATCCTTCTTCATGTGTGGTTTGTATACGTAGAGAGACTCCCTCTTCATGTTTGTGATGAACACTGTATTTATTTATTATTTCGTCCAATATAATCAAAACTATGTTTAGACTCAATGAGTGTATATATTAATATTGGTTGGACTATTCTAAATTTGAATAAATGTTAAGTTTGTTTTAATGTTAGAGTTCATTGTGTTGAGAGGAGAGGAGATGAGAAATTGGATTCCAACCACAGGATAAACCATCGCGAACCTGACCCCAAAAATATGATCATAATAATTTTAATATCATATTTAACAAAAGGTATTCTTCTAAAAGAAATTAATTTTGAAGATTGAATGGGGGCTAGAATGCAACAAATATTGAAGGATTTGAGTAATAAATATAAAAAATTCCACCTGGGCTTGGAGGGTGGTGAGAGCTATTTCTATTCCTGTTAGTTCCTCTACTAGTTTATCCATAACAGCAACCTTTATCCTTGATCAGATATATATTATACCCAGATATATAATATACCCAGATATATAATATACCCAGATATATAAAGTACCCAGCTTTGGAAATCCGCCTATGGAAATAATCAAATCTGCGTAATGGTTATCAAATAGGAATTTTAAAAAACTTACGTGTTTCCCTCCATACCCGCCTTGAGTTCTTCCAGAACAGAATCCAGCTGATTATTAATATTCTGCCCCCCTAGCTCTGAGATCAGCTGTTCCATATTTTCCAATCTTC
Source organism: Eurytemora carolleeae (assembly GCF_000591075.1). NCBI lineage: Eukaryota > Metazoa > Arthropoda > Copepoda > Calanoida > Temoridae > Eurytemora > Eurytemora carolleeae. The sequence goes on along the minus strand of NW_019396243.1, from coordinate 528,617 downwards.
TTGTCAGCTGTGACAGCTGACTGTCTTGGTTTTCCGACAGCTGGGACAGCTGGCTGGTCAATCCATCTCTTTATTAGAAAAAATATACTTATTTAAAAAAAAATCTATTTGTGAGTTACAAGGTGTTCCAATAAATATTGGAATCAAGAAACGACTTGAAAATCGTTTTCTACTACCAAGTGTATCAAAATAAAGGTTGTATGTCTATTGAACTTTACAAGATGTATAGTCATGCCTTCTTTTTATTTTCTAAATAGACAGAGATTTTAAACATTTGTTATTTAAAAAATTGTATTTCTTAATATTTCCGTTAATTTTTAAGGTTAAAAAATGGTAAACCACATTTTGGATTTCCCGAGATAAAAATTTTAATTTTAACTGTTTTAATTGGAATGCTAATAACTTGTGTGCGAGTAACAGTGCCGCAGGAAGCAAAGACGAAATATAAGTCGCATTTAATCCCATGTCTATTGGACACACTGTAGATCAAAAATCGGAAAATCTTATTGGCAACATAATGAAGACGACATTTTTCCTGATTATTCAGATTTTTTCTGCTTTACCTCAAGAGAAGAATGTGCTCCCAAACCAAGAGAAGAAACCAAAACAGGAGAAAACAAAATAAAGCTCCGATAACCAGATAGAGAATCTAAACAAAATAGACAAAAAAATAAGCGAGGGGGGTAAGGGAAGACCAGCTTTATAATTTCTGCATTTGAGCCACATTCTCTTCATTTTCTCATCCGAGTCACCTCCAAATTTTCTTTCTTTCAATAATCTTCTTATCTTTCTTAACGACTTGAAAGGAAGAAGAAAATTAAAATACAAGCATAAGAATTTAGAGTATGAGGAGAGGGGGGTTTGGATCCTTTCATTTTCATGAACAATCCTTTAGAAAAGAAACCTTACCAATCGTTTGTTCGTGAGTCCTCGACCGTGAAGATCTGCTAGAAGCGTTTCCAGGGCTTTACTCTGATTCTCCGCTACAATCGAGGATAATCGCTTCCCGCTCTCACTTATCGCTTCCCGCATGTCCAGGATTATGCTGGACCGTCGCGTGTCGCTCGATGCAGTCGAGATTATCGACGGGGCCCGGCTCAACTTGGGCCTGAAAAAAATAAAACAGGTTTAAAGTGTCCCTATGAATTAATTGACAATGTAGTTTTGTCTAATGAGGGAAAAAAAAACAATATTAGATTAAGTAACGTGGTCTAAGACACAAGAATATCTTTGACTTCCTTAAAACACAATTCTACGGATTTTCTAGAAATTAACCGAGCAAGATAATGGTCAAAGTTTAAACCGTTCAAAATAACTTAAAACAACAATTATTGATCAAATTTTGCAAATAATTACTTGAATACTTTTAAAAAATCAATGGATTCTTTGCCACAAATTAAAATTTTCTAATCCCTATCATAAATTTTGGGTCTGACGGTGATAAATCTAACAATATTAAAAGTTTGAAATATCAAAGGTCTACAACATCGGGTTGCAAAGATATAGGGATTAGAAAATCAGAGTTCCTTTACCTGTTTCCAGATAGTAGCGGAGTAGGGACGGGTAGTGTTTCTCCGGCAGGTTCATGGGGCTCCAGGTAGCTGGATAAACGTCGGAGAGGATTGAAACTTGGAACAGATTTCTTCTCAAAAGGAGGATCCTTAATCAACATTTTGCTTTATATCATTTTTCATTGTATTTTAAAAATACTATTTAATATATAGAGCTTTAGAAAATAAGAAAATTATCAATTTTTTTTATCAGGTTCGGAGGGTGGGGAGTGTACTGCACTCTACTTGCAATTATGATTATTTTACCTTATTAGTTTTTTCCTTTCCATAGTTCTGCTCTGTTAGTCTCTCCGGTATCAGAGGTATGTGAGGTATGTCTCCGGGTACCTAGATTATTCTAGATTATTCTAGATTATTCTAGATTATTCTAGATTATTCTAGATTATTCTAGATTATTCTAGATTATTCTAGATTATTCTAGGATATATCCGTCCAGAGTCAACATGTATATATCTTTGAAAACCTAGAATTTTCTAGAATCCTTCCGTCCAGAGACAACAAAGATATATCTCCGGTAACCTAGAATATTCTAGAATATTATAATGTTATCCGTCCAGAGACAATATGATATATCAAAGGTTGACACGTGGTAGCAAAGACATAGGCATTAAAAAACTGGAGTTTGAGAGGAGTAATCAGTTCTTATATCTAATCCAAGATATAGAACTTTAATTCTTACTTTGAGAGAAGACATCACTTTGTTTGATTCTTTGCTTATCTCCGGGTACAGGTTTGCATCAGGATCAATCAAGGTTTGCTGTCTGAATAATAATAATAATAATAATAATAATAATACTTTCTAGGAGCTAAGTTCTCATATACCTGTGTAGTCTAGGTCTAGGAGCTAAGTTTTCTTCTACAGGATTCAGATTATTCAGATAAACCTGGTTCTCAGTTTGATGATCTTTACTCTGTAATAAAAGAATTATCGAGAAAAACAAAAGTTTAAAATAATTGTTTTTCTTCTTTCTTGATGCAAGTGAACAAACCTTAGAAAACCAACTCATAAAGGATTTTTGATCGGGTTTAGATTGAGGTTGAGTCTGAGCAAGCTGAGTTGAAACCTAAAACAAATAAATTTAAAAAAAAAAAAGGTTATTGTTTTACTACAATTCAGTAAAAAAAGAAATTTAAAAAGAAGTAAAACAAATTTTAATTGGACCCTCCAATTAGATCCGATTCACACGGTACCCTTTAATGGACCCTCCAATTAGATCCGATTCACACGGTACCCTTTAGCCTTAATATAATATAAATTCTCTTAATATCCTACAGACTCTATTGTGCCTTGATGCGCGAGTCATTTTTTTGGAGAAATGCATTTGCAAAAAGATTTCTTTTTAGAAAGAAAAACATGGATACTCCATCATGATTGCCCAGCCAAAGCTTTAAAGAGTGCTAATTAATGGAACTCGAAAATGCCAATCTATAATTGAGGGTGTCCTAAATCTCGCCAACAATTTCTTTAAGAAAAAAGATTAGATTTTTAAAATTAGATTTGAGAATATTTTTAGAAGAAAAGAGTAAGGAAGGAAGGAAGGAGGAAGGAGGAAGGAGGAATAAGGAAGGAGGAAGAAGGAAGGAGGAAGGAGGAAGAAGTAAGAAGTAACCTGAGGAAGCGGAACCTTCTCAGGGTCCCGTCCTCCTGGGAGCTGAAGGCGAATATCTAGTTCTACACCGAGAAATAATATAAAATTAAAAAAACAGAATTTAAATCATGAAACTGAGTTTTTATCAGAGGTTTATAAATCTTTAAAAAATTAAATTTTGAAAATCGATTTGTGTAGAATTATTTCGATTATTTCTTCCTTTGAAATCATCTCTAAGCTTCCTAAAAAGATTTCATGAAAGTGACAATCAAGTAAGCAAAACTTAATCAAGTATAATGTCAGATAAATCAATCCAGAAAGGCACAAATTCGAATTTTCTAATCCATATATCTTTGCAACCTGAAGGAGCAAACTTTTAACAAACTATGTAACATCTGTTTTACCAGAACTCATGATTTAAACTATGTAACGTCTACGCCATTAAGTAAAAAATAATGAAGGAGTTATGTGGCGAGAACTCATTTTTTTTATTAAATTAAAATCCACTGATATCACCCACATTAGGTGATTGATTACAGATCTAAAGGGACTGTAAGCCTAATTTCAAGTGGCCCTCTGTGTAAAAATGTCAATTCCCTATTTACAACGGTTCCCTTAAAAGCTTTGTCTGATCAATTGTGAATTGCGCATTTCTACTGTGGGAAAAAATATAGGAATAATCAGAATTAAACACTTGTACACCTAGAAAAACGACAATATCTTCCACATAATTGATCAGCTAAAGGTTTTAAGAGTACCGTTGTGAATCAGGCATTGCCATCTTTAAAATGAGAGTCACTTGAAATTACGCACACAGTCCCTTTAATCCATCCTTTTCTCTGACATTTATAATTTCCTTAAACGGTCCTCATTAAAGCCTCATATTTTGAAGGTAAATCTGTATTAAAAATCTTGTCAAAGGAATTGAGTCTTTGCCACAAACTCTGATATTCTAATCTTTATATCCTTGCAACCAAATGTTGAAGACATTATTTTTTCCAAACTATGAATTCTGTTAGATTAGATAATCTTAGTTTGAAATACCGATGGTTTACACCATTAGGTTGCATCGATATTGGGATTCGAAAATTTGAGTTTGTGGCAAAGATTCAACTCCTTTGTTTCAGTTTGAAAACCACATCTTTGTACTTTTTCCAACCTCAGACTTAGTATCTTGAGAATATCCAGGTGCTTAGAGTCCAGTCCAACTAAGGACGCGGAGAAGCAGGACGGATTTTGATCTCCGCCGTCCCGGAGAAATCCAACCCGAACCTGGCATTTACAGAAGGCTCCTCCTGCAGAGATATTTTATCATCATCATCGTTTTAATATAAGTATTGTTATTTTTTTAAATTTATATTAGGTTTTTTATCATTACTTTTATTACTATTAATATTATTATTATAACTAGAAAACAAAACCTTTCTTAAAAATTGCCAAATTAAAGATGAAATGTTGGTTTTGATCAGGAAGAATACTCCAGGTTGAGTAGATTTGGGTTTGCCAGTTACTCCGAACCAAGATATTATCCTCCAGGACTGTTTGTATCTCTAGAGTAAGGTTTTTAACAGCTCCGAACCCGGATATTATTCTCCAGGATCGTTTTTCAATTGGAAAATCAAATTAATTTGAATTCTGTAGAATTAGTATTTGTTTTACCTTGCTCCGGACTAAAACTAGTATTTGCTAGATCGGCAATTTCTCCCTTCAAATCTGCCAGACCTGAGACAGATAAGATTAAAAAATCCGATTTCTGAAAAATCAAATTTAAATAAATCTTCTTTTTATGAGATTTGTCAATCTTACCCAATCTTAGTTTTTCCACGCGAGGAGGTTCAATGAGCTTAAGATCTGTTACTGCTGAACCTTGAACAAAGAGAGGAGGTATCCGTCCTTCATCCTTCCAGATTAGTACTTCCTCATACCTGGAGCAGTATAGTTTAGTCCAAAAACTCTATTAAAAGATGTTTCAAAAAAATATTTAATTTTTAAAAGATTTCGAAATTTCACTTTTTCATTAGTTTCTTTTTCTATAGTTTTCAAACTAAAGAGGCATTGGCTGTCTTAATTAAACTTCTTTAAAAACGTGAATAACAAATTTTTCGGGTTAGGACGGTTTTACACCTGGAGCTCAGAGATCTGATATTTCTCCTGGACTCTCCGAGCAGAGCTTTCAATCCGGTCAACCTGAAAGATAAATTTTAAGCATTAAATTTCGGAAGCTAGGATCGAGGGTAGAACTGAATAATATATTCTCTACCTGTAATACTGGATAGAAATAGGATTGAGGATAGGACAGAGTAATATCTTCTCTACCTGTAGTAGTGAGTAGAACTAACTAGTTTATAGGGTTGAGGATAGGACGGAGTAATATCTGCTATACCTGTAGTAGTGAGTAGAGCTAACTAGTTTATGGAATTGAGGATAGGACGGAGTAATATTTTCTATACCTGTAGTAGTGAGTAGAGCTAACTAGTTTATGGGATTGAGTATAGGAAGGAGTAATATCTGCTATACCTGTAGTAGTGAGTAGAGCTAACTAGTTTATGGGATTGAGTATAGGACGGAGTAATAATCTTCTCTACCTGTAGTAGTGAGTAGAACTATCTAGTTTATGGGGTTCAGGATAGGACGGAGTAATATCTGCTATACCTTTAGTAGTGAGTAGAGCTAACTAGTTTACGGGATTGAGGATAGGACAGAGTAATATCTTCTGTACCTGTAGTAGTGAGTAGAACTAACTAGTTTATGGGATTGAGGATAGGACGGAGTAACATCAGCTCTAATTTCAACTCTAACCATGTCTAGTTCCAGGGGATTCAAACTAAAATATTTAGTTTTGAGAATTTAAAAAAAGAAAAAGTCGAAATCTTAGATATTTCAACATTTGACTTTATTTAATTTAGCGGAATTCATTGTTTAAAGGGTAAAATGACATCAGAGACTAAATTTAATGAATTTGAACCACCCGTTTAAATTTTAATCACTGATTCAAATCCTTCCTTAATCGGTGGTTCAAATTTGAACCGGTTTAGCGACTTTGCTCAATTTCAGTAATTTCGGTCCCTGCTGACAAAAATATAATTATTGGAAAAGAAGAGTTTTAAGTTTATTTCACCTGCTCCTAGTAAATACAATTAGCCCGTATAGCACCACTCTTGTATCCACATCCATATCGTCAATCCTGGATCTGCTCTACATAAATGGAAAAAAAAATAAGATCCTTCTGAGTTGAGAGACGGGTATACGGTAATATACTCCTGTCTCTTTATATTCATGATTCCCTCCAACTATATATAGTTTCCGAGTCCCTTAGCCGATTCCATTAGCGCCTGATCCAATCAGGGTTCAGTCATGTGTTTGCTGTCTACAAATCTGAACCAATGGAAATAATATGACGGTAACATTTATCTTGCTATCTATCTCATTATCCAATCAGAGTTATGAATCCTTTAATCGGCACTATCAGTAAGTGGAAATATATACTTCTACTGAAACTATAAGATTCTGTATTTCTTAGGCAAGTAATTCAATAAGCCATTGAAAGACTGTTTTAAATACAGAAGACTTATTTTAACCTTAAAATCGTCATATTAAAAACGTTTCAAATCGTTTCTACAGTCTTTTATTTTGTGGGTAGTTTCATTATGCACCAAAACTTCAGTGCTGCTGCAGATTATAATGCACCAAAACTTCAGTGCTGCTATAGATTATGCACCAAAACTTCAGTGCTGCTATAGATTATGCACCAAAACTTCAGTGCTGCTACAGATTATGCTCCAAAACTTGAGTGCTGCTACAGATTATGCACCAAAACTTCAGTGCTGCTGCAGATTATAATACACCAAAACTTCAGTGCTGCTACAGATTATGCTCCAAAACTTCAGTGCTGCTATAGATTATGCACCAAAACTTCAGTGTTGCTGCAGATTATGTACCAAAACTTCAGTGCTGCTGCAGATTATGGACCAAATCTTCAGTGCTGCTGCAGATTATGCACCAAAACTTCAGTGCTGCTACAGATTATGCACCAAAACTTCAGTGCTGCTACAGATTATGCACCAAAACTTCAGTGCTGCTGCAGATTATAATGCACCAAAACTTCAGTGCTGCTACAGATTATGCTCCAATACTTCAGTGCTGCTGCAGATTATGCACCAAAACTTCTTTGCTGCTACAGATTATGCACCAAAACTTCAGTGCTGCTGCAGATTATGCACCAAAACTTCAGTGCTGCTGCAGATTATGCACCAAAACTTCAGTGCTGCTACGGATTATGCACCAAAACTTCAGTGCTGCTACAGATTATGCACCAAAACTTCAGTGCTGCTGCAGATTAGGCACCAAAACTTCAGTGCTGCTGCAGATTAGGCACCAAAACTTCAGTGCTGCTTCAGAATATGCACCAAAACTTCAGTGTTGCTGCAGATTATGCACCAAAACTTCAGTGCTGCTATAGATTATGCACCAAAACTTCAGTGCTGCTTCAGACTATGCACCAAAACTTCAGTGCTGCTGCAGATTATGCACCAAAACTTCAGTGCTGCTATAGATTATGCACCAAAACTTCTGTGCTGCTTCAGACTATGCACCAAAACTTCAGCGCTGCTGCAGATTAGGCACCAAAATTTCAGTGCTGCTACAGATTATGCACCAAAACTTCAGTGCTGCTGCAGATTATGCACCAAAACTTCAGTGCTGCTACAGAATATGCACCAAAAATTCAGTGCTGCTACAGAATATGCTCCAAAACTTCAGTGCTGCTACAGATTATGCACTAAAACTTCAGTGCTGCTACAGATTATGCACCAAAACTTCTTTGCTGCTACAGATTATGCACCAAAACTTCAGTGCTGCTGCAGATTATGCACCAAAACTTCAGTGCTGCTATAGATTATGCACCAAAACTTCAGTGCTGCTACAAATTGGCATATCGAAACTAAGGTTCTCGTAAAGAATGCTTAATGAAAAAGGTCAGTTCAATATTTGATTCAATATTAAATGCCTTCCTTGGTTGTATTGATCTAACAAGCTCTCAAGCAAAAATCATTTCGAATTTTACCAATTATCTATTTAAAAACTAAACAAGTGGTTTATAGTTTAGAATCTACATGCCTAGGGATACAAAGAAGAATAAGTAAGTTTGTATGGAAAAATCCACAGCCAAGTGGTTGCAACACTTTAAAGGAACTGTAAGCGTAATTTCAAGTGAGCCTCAATGGAAAGATGTCAATGCTTAATTCACAATGGTACTCTTGAAAGTAGAAAATATAGTCGTTTTTTAGTGTCAAATGTATTATATTATTAAAAGTGATAATAATCTGTTTTTCAAAATCATATTTTTACTTAATTCATGCTTGATCAGACAAAGCTTTTAAGGGTACCGTTGTGAATCGGGTTGGAGGGTCACTTGAAATTACACTTACAGTTCCTTTTAAGTCGATTCGATTCTGGGAACCATTAGGGATTTATGCTTGATCTTGATCTTTCGTTAATCTGCAGATTAATTTAATCTTCATTCGATATCTTGCATAAATATTAATCGTACCCAGTCAGGGGTTGAAGGGAGCTTTGATCAAGGGATGAGTTGCTAAAATAAAGATATGGAAAGATGTAGTTTTTATAAATCCTCAAATGAAAAATGCCCACAGTGAATATTGAGATCTGTGGATCGGTATGTTCAGTATTCAACAGAAAAGTTCTCAGCTCTGGATCTTATTGAGGGGGAAACCCTGTAGAATGTATGTTACCTTGTTTAGGGATTTTTTCCTGAGAAAACCTGAAATCTTATTCTTCTCCTCCTTCTCCATAAGATCCCGCTCCGTGAACTGGGTTTCGTAAACCTGTAAATGTCGTCTTTTACTTGTCCAAAATTGAATTGAACTGAAGGATTTTTCTTGCGAGAGAAGGTAATGAAGGGGGGTTATTATCGGGAGTAAGTGGTAAGGAGGGAGGAGGACGTCCTGAGGTGAGGGGAAGGTGGGGTTATGGGGTTATGAGGGTGTTGTTTTTGTGAGATAGGAAGAAGAGAAGGGGGCTATTTTTGTGAGTTAGGAAGANTATATGGGATAATATCTGACCTGACACGCTAGTCTTGGCATCATGTTTAACTGATCATAGATTTCCTTATTTAATCCATCTTGGGCTGCAAACCTTAATAAGTTTTATAAAATAGATTGATGATATTGATCAGATTGATCAGATTGATCAGATTGATCAGATTTATCAGATTGATCAGATTGATCAGATTGATCAGATTGATCAGATTGATCAGATTGATCAGATTGATGATATTGATCAGATTGATCAGATTGATCAGATTGATCAGATTTATCAGATTGATCAGATTGATCAGATTTATCAGATTGATAGATTGATCAGATTGATCAGATTGATCAGATTGATCAGATTGACCAGATTGATCAGATTGATCAGATTGATCAGGTTGATCAGATTGATCATATTGATAAGATTGATTAGTGATGCAATTGGTTAGTGATGAGATTGATATGAAAAAAGTAAATAAAATCTTATTCTAATTCTAATTCAAGATCAATACAATAGAACGACGTCAAGTAAGCGAAAATGTTTAAGCACACTTTTTTATGATTATATAATCCCTCTTTCAGATTTCATACACAGCTCCTTTAACCTTTGAGTTGTTATTGCAGAGAAATATATGAAACAGGTTTTTGTCTGGCTTAAATACTACGCAAAAACATTCTCCTCACGCTGATTAAACACTTCTGTCCTTGTCCCAAAATTTGTCACTTTCGATAAAAATTTGACCAACATCTAGATTATTGTTTGTTTTTTTTTTCTTTAATGTCGGCGTTTGAAAAACTTCTGTCAGCTAAAAGATTATTGAATTAAATTACAAAACGTGATTCAAATTCAAATTGAAGAAATCGAACACATCTTAGTCCAGAGTAACTTACCCCCCCCCCTTACCCGCACACTGTATTTTGGGCTGGGTACGTTCCGACTTTTTTGAAATCGTTCCGTTCCGTTCTAGAACGAGGGCCTTGAGCGAGATCGTTCCGTTCTTTTGTTTCTAGATGATTTAGAACACATTCATGATTTAAAATGCGTTCTCGACTTTATAACGTTTTAAGCGTTCTTTTAAAAAATTTCCGTTCCGTTCCGTTCCTTTACAAATCTTGCCAACATTTTTAAGAACGCGTTCTATGCGTTCGTTCTTTTTTCGGAACGATTGGATCGTTCTTGATTGTTCTGTTCGTTCCGATTGTTCCCCAAGAACGACACCCAGCCCTAACTGTATTGATTGAGTGAATTTAAATTTAAAAGTTTAAATATGTAATATAAACAATTTAATCATATTTGTTTAAAAAACAAAATTTATATATTTAGCAATTTGTTGAATTTCTTCAGTAGAGTTCAGGATGATAAACAGAGAAGTTCTCCTCCTCCTTTTCCTTCCTCTTGTATGTCTCTCCGCCCCGTCCTTTGATAAGGCAACCCTGAATGAGCTTGATGATATTATCCATGGTAGGAGCTATGATGCCCGTCTCCGACCCGGAGGAGATGGTCCTGTAACCGTCTCCCTCTCCGGGTACATACTTCATCTTGATCATGTAGACCTGGACAACAATGAAATTACACTAACCATGTATTTCCGTCAGTTCTGGACGGATGAACGACTCAAGATCTCCAAGAGGGTTGTGTTAAATGACATCAGTGGAATTTGGCACCCGGATACATTCATCGTTCATGAGAAGAGAATGCCCAAGGTAGAAGAGGAAGAGTTTGTACGAATAGATCCATCCGGTGAGGTTCTTTACAGCAAAAAGATCACAAAGAAGCTGAGTTGTGTTCCTATCGAGGATACAACGTGTCAACTTGATTTTGAGAGCTATGGGTTCACAGCTGCAGATATTAATTATCAGATCAAGGAAGGAGCAGATCAATCCTTCCAGTTTGCTCCTGACAGGGTACAACAGGGATACATGATTACAGAACTCGAACCAAAAACTGTAACTGCCACCTTGAACACTGGAACGTACTCCAGAGTTTTCGTCAATATTAATATTGAACAGTTTAATGATTAAAGAATTAAAATTTAAATTTCTGAAAATTTCAATAAATTTGAATCACAAATTTTCTTTTGCTTTTGTTTATTATTTGACATTTAAATAAATATATAAATATATCATCTCGAAAACTTTTAGTTTTTTCATTTTGATAAATTATTTATTTCGTATGTCAGGAATTATCTCAGTATATTTAGTGTCTCGCCAATTTAAATGTTTGGTTTTGTCCCAAAGGGTTTTTCCCAGCTTGTGGCACCTTCCCAAGGGTATTTTATCCAAGTGGCACCTTCCCAAGTCTGTCCTTGCCGCAGCGCTCGGTCCCTAGCCTGTTCTAGTTTCAGCACTCGGCTCCCCTATCCCATCCCAGCCGCAGCGCTCGGCCCCGATTGCAGCATGCAGCGACTCAGAAGACCTAACCTAACATTTGGGAAGTTGCCACCTGAGAAATTTCACATTTGGAAAGTTGCCACCTGAGAAATTTCACATTTGGGAAGTTGCCACTTGGAAAATTTACACCTGGGAAGTCGCTATGGGAAAATACCTTAAGGATTAATTAAAACTGTCATTTGAGAATGAATTGTGTAGAACTTTCCATTTGAAAAGAATCAAAGGAACTAAAAAACATGGCACACACTCTAATTTTCCAATCCCAATATCTTTTGGTATTTTTTATATATCACACTTTGATCTAACATAATTATCTGTTTAAAATATACTAGGTCTATAGCGTCAAGTTGAACAGATTTAATATAAAATCCAGTTCTAGGCAAGTGTTCAGCATCTTTCTAATATACTAGGCTTAATGGAGGCTTTGGGCCACCTTTTCTATTAACGATGTTGATAGCGTTTAGATCTTGCTCTTAAAGTCGCCATTTTTTCTTTGAATATTTGTAATTATTTTTTCTTTGAATTGTAAAACTAAATTATTCGAAGATTTTTCTATTTAAATTCCTGAAGCAGAAATTTACAAGTCATTTTTTACAGAAACCACAAATAAATAGTCAAACAGTAAACATGTCACTTTTCAAATAGAGATAAAAACGGAATCAAATAGTTTTTAGAAAAGCTCTCTGAGTTGTTTACGTATATGGGCACATGTGGTCAATTTACAGTTTGCCAACTTATATATTTTGCCAATTTACATTTTGCCAACTTATATATTTGGTCAATTTACATTTTGCCCACTTATATATTTGGCCACTTTACATTTTGCCAACTTATAATTTTGGCCAATTTACATTTTGCCAATTTATATATTTGGTGAATTTACATTTTGCCAACTTATATATTTGGCAAATTTACATTTTGCCAACTTATATATTTGGCCAATTTACATTTTGCCAACTTATATATTTGGCCAATATACATTTTGCCAACTTATATATTTGGTCAATTTACATTTTGCCAACTTATATATTTGGCCAATTTACATTTTGCCAACTTATATATTTGGCCAATTTACATTTTGCCAACTTATATATTTGGCCAATTTACATTTCGCTATAACTACATTTGGTAAAATTTTAAACTTGATTTACCGTGACACATGGCCTCATTTTGGTTAACTAGCACACAAAAATAATGCAATTCCCATAAATATCAGCACGACAAATTCGCGAACGTTGGCGCCCAAATTTGACAAACTTCAAAGGACTGTAATAATAATGTCAAGTAACCTTCCATGCAAAGATGACAATATCCGATTTACAACGGTACTCTTAAAAGCTTTTATTTTCTAATCCTTATCAACGGATAAGCAAAGAGAAATAACACTTTTTGAGTCTGAAAAACGACGGTTTCTTCCATATTTTTATTCACATTAAGGTTTCAAGGGTACCGTTGTAAATCGGGCACTGCCATTTTGCATTGATGGTCACTTGAAATTACGCTTACAGTCCCTTTAATCACCTGCATTGTATATACACATATTTGTATTTGATATTTGTTGCAACGTAAAAGTTACATATCTCTACAGAGTATATAATACGTATAGATGTGTTAATATCCGAAATTTTGGATAACAAATCACAATTAAAGAAATTGACGAAATGTATCCACTCCTTAATATCACCTTATGAGAGTATCTAGAACTAGTGGGATGGATCCCAGTTTTATTCCGTCCTGTTTCACGATCCTACAGGTCTCTCTCCAGGTCTCTTCTTTACACAGCACATCTCGAGCCTTCTCCGCTTCTCCGTAGTCGACTCCTATCTTCTCCAAACCCTAGACAATCTTGGAGTTAGATAAAGTTCTTGAATGAATTATAGTTATAGTATTTTTTTTCAAACACAAAATACAAAATAATAATGTATGATGGTTCAGCTAAAAATAAAACACAAAAGAAAATTTATTATGAGCCAATTGAAAATATAATGTTGAACCCATTCTTGTTGACTGTAGTAGACTTTGACATCCACCATTAGCAAAGGGTGTGAGCCCATTCTTGTTGACTGTAGCAGACTTTGACATCCACAATTAGCAAAGGATGTGAACCCATTCTTGTTGACTGTAGTAGACTTTGACATCCACCATTAGCAAAGGGTGTGAGCCCATTCTTGTTGACTGTAGCAGACTTTGGCATCCACAATTAGCAAAGGATGTGAACCCATTCTTGTTGACTGTAGCAGACTTTGACATCCACAATTAGCAAAGGGTGTGAACCCATACTCGTTGACTGTAGTAGACTTTGACATCCACCATTAGCAAAGGGTGTAAACCCTTTCTTGTTGACTGTAGTAGACTTTGACATCTACCATTAGCAAAGGGTGTGAGCCCATTCTTGTTGACTGTAGCAGACTTTGACATCTACCATCGACAAAGGGTGTGAACCCATACTCGTTCACTGTAAAAAGGTTATATAAGGGTTGCGGCCCTAGTCCTGAATATATTCTGCAAGCATTTTGCATGCTTTCCCTCAGAGAGAGGAGGTGTTAACACCTCAACTGCTTTCTACTAACTTGTTAATGTTATTTAAATTGACTCTCCAATTTGTTAGAGTGGCATGTCCGACTTACAAAGGTACCCTATAGACTTTTATCATAGTAACGATAAGAAACATTTTCTTATCTCTTCCAAAAATAGATAATTTTAAAACACTCATTCCTTTTTTAATAAAATCTGCAAAACACTACTTTCCTTTTTGAGTAAGAAAAATAAGGACATTTCCGTCATTTTTCATCCGATAAATATTTAAAAAGTACTTCTCTTCATCTGCCTGCACTGTAGACAATTTTCAAGGGGAATACATATCTTTAAAATTACAATTTAGAAGAGAAAACCAGAAGGAAATTAATAAAGGAATTGAAACTTCTCCACACACCCAACTGTTCTAATCCCTTTGCCACCTGATGGTCTTAATCTTTTACATTTCAAATTTAGACTATTGATCTAAAAAAATTAATAGTTTGTAATGTCTAAGGTCTACGACACTGGGTTGCACAGATAGAAATCAGAGTTTGTGGCAAAAGCATAAGTATGAGAGATAAAACAACTTCACAGGCGTTCCTAGGGTATTTTGTCGTAAAAAAAAACTATATCAGGGAAATTTAACTTTTTTTTTAAATGTAAATTTTTTTATTTGAAATCCTAGAATTAGAAATATTTCTAAGACCAAATTATGTCATTTCACCAATTGTTCCTGCTTTTGACCTGAAATTTTCCATTTTCAATCTATGGAGGAAGGCAAAAAGCCCCCCCCCCCTGTAAAGAAGGGCAAAAAGCCCCCCCTACTTGCGCCTGAAATGATGACGATTAAATAGTTTATTTCAGACAAGAAATTGAGCCTTTGCCATAAATTCTGATTTTTTAATACCTATATCTTCGCAACCCATGATGTCGTAGACCTTAGATATATATAAATATAATAAAACAAGACATTCGTATATATTTTTTTCAAAATCTTTTTTATTTAATTTTTTTTCTTCACGGGCAACGCCGGGCCCTTCAGCTAGTTAAAATATGAAGTCTATCAGATCATAAAGTCTGAATTTAAAATATCAAAATACCACCAGGTTGAACAAAGTAACTTGGAGAAAATCCCTAGTGTCAGAAAAGACGACATTTGAATACCTGAATATATTCTCCGTAGGACGAGATCTCTCCGGAGAATATGCGTCTCACGCTCATCTTCTCTTAAACTGGGTTTAAAATA
>NW_019396243.1:500274-513150 GCF_000591075.1 Eurytemora carolleeae | reverse complement strand
AAAAGGTTTAGAGGGGGAATTGTTTAGGATTATTATTGAATAAAATCCGTGAAAACTTAAAATCGTGAAACGTACTCTTTGCGTACACTAGAAATTCTCTCTTTTTCATAGTTCGTGATGAACCCAGGTTGGTAAAACGTGATATATTCTCCGAGTTTAGGATCAATCTGATGGTTATCAAGGATAGAGCAACCTCTCTTCTATATCCTGAAACTTAAGGTGTTTCAAAGTAAAATTAGATTTTAGGTAGAATGTTATATCCCTTTTGGGATTATAAAGTTGGGTTTAGTATCATATAAAGTATCTCAGCCAGTATGTGTACAAAGAATTTTATAAAATATTAGACATTTTTTCAACCTATGGTTTATATTTGTATTTTATAAAATGATGATTTCTATAATGTTTAAACTCATATATTCTGAGGCCCCCTATACATATAATACAGATTTATACAACAAAGGCAGGCGAGGGTGAAAGTTTATATTTGAGCACGGGTCAGTCTTACTTTGTATCCAGACAAGGACAGGAGGATGCAGTTTAAACCTTTTCTTCTTCTTCTAGCAGTCGTAGCAGCTCAGGGTAGGTAGTTTAAATAGGCACAGGGTAGGTGGTTTAACTATGCTCAGGGTAGGTGGTTTAACTAGGCACAGGGTAGGTAGTTTAACTAGGCTCAGGGTAGGTAGTTTAACTAGGCTCAGGGTAAACTAGACTCAGGGTAGGTGGTTTAACTAGGCTCAGGGTAGGTAGTTTAACTAGGCTCAGGGTAGGTAGTTTAACTAGGCTCAGGGTAGGTAGCTTAACTACGTTCAGGGTAGGTAGTTTAACTAGGCTCTGGGTAGGTAGTTTAACTAGGCTCAGGGTAGGTAGTTTAACTAGGCTAAGGGTAGTTGTTTTAACTAGTCTCAGGGTAGGTATTTTTTGTTGTTTAATTTACTACATTTTCTGGTTCAATTTATTCTATTTTCTTGTTTGATTTACTACATTTTCTGATTTAATTTACTAAATTTTTTTGTTGAATTTCTCCATTTTCTGGTTTAATTTACTCTATGCCTTGGTTCAATTTACTTCCTTGCTAAAGTTTAGTACGAACGAATAGTGTCAAATATATAAATTCAATATTTGGCGTTTACTGTACACTACTTTGTAGGGTGTATGTAAGTAGAAAAAATTTAAAACTTTTTAAAAAGATTTTCCTTAACAGCTTTATGAACAATAAAGTTCAGATTAAACATCCTTGGATTGAAGTAAACCTTGAAGGAACAGGTTCTCCAGTAGTATAGTTTATACCCGGAGATTCAGGTTCAAACCTGCTCCTATAGGGTTTCCCATACTTACCCTGACCTTTCATCCCCTATTTAGAGCGAATATTCACTTTTTAGCACCAAGATCTAGCATTAAATATTATTTTTTATATATTTTTTAGATGACGCTTTCTTCGAGTGTCCGGAGTCAAACGGTTTCTTTCCTGATCCCGAGCAGTGTGATAAATATTATGAATGTGTGAATAAGGTCCAGGAATTTGATAAAGAGAAGATTAATAATACATTTTAAAACATTTTGTTTTAGCAAAAATCAAAAAATATCAACGATAAATATTTGTAAAAGATTATAAATTTGATAATAATAATGTTGAAGGTTCCTGAAACTAAGTTCTGCTCTGATGGATTACTATTTGAAGCTTCTGATCCAAACAACGAACTCTGTGATTATCCTTTTAATGTGGACTGCGGAGCTAGAGAGTTTGTTCGTGAGTAAAAACGTTTTTAATTAAAAAAAATTTGATCAGCTCTTTACGAATTTTGTAGAAAAAAAAATGTAATCCTTAAAGGAACCTTGTATTTATATATTTACTCTTTCTAGAAGACAAACTTGCAACAGAATTTGGCTAAAAAATTAAAATTAAGCCTGAGAATAAAACTAGATCTAAACAATTTATTTAAGGGTAATTTTAGGTCGTCTTTCTAAGTTTAAAAGTGTTTTATTCTATAAGAGTCACTTTTGTAGGGAAACCACAATTCAAAATAACCAGTTTTTAACGTTATAAACATTGATTTCCAATTTATAAACGATCAGACAAAGCTTTTACAGGTAGCGTATGTGAATCAGATATTGTCACTTGATAGTACAGAAACAACGCAAGAAAATTTTGTAATTTGTAACTATTTTAGTAATGATTTCAGAGAACTATCAGTTGAAGCCATTAAAATATACAAAATATTTAACTTTATTTCCAATAATAACAAAGAGGTCCGTTTTTACTGTATCTAATGTTACAAAAAGAATTAAACAAAATGAGTTTTTTAAGAATTGATTTGGATTTAATGTATTAAATATTTTCGAATGGCCAGAAATGACCTACAATGACTTGAAGTGACCTGTAATGACCCGAAATAACCTGAAATGACCTGAAATGACCTAAAATGACCTAAAACAACCTGTAATGACCTGAAATGACCTACAATGACTTGAAGTGACCAGAAATGACCTGAAATAACCTGAAATGACCTAAAATGACCTGAAATGACCTAAAAAGACCTGTAATGACCTGAAATGACCTACAATGACTTGAAGTGACCTGTAATTACCTGAAATGACCTAAAATGATCTGCAATGACCTGAAAGGACCTGAAATGACTTTAAAAAATCTGAAATGACCTGAAATGACCTGAAATGACCTGAAATAACCTGAAACGACCTGAAATTACCTGAAATGACTTGAAGTGACCTGAAATTACCTGAAATGATCTGAGAGGACTTGAAATTACCTGAAATGACCTGAAATTATCTGACATTACCTGAAATGGCCTGAAATGACCTGAAATGATCTATTTTAGAGGAACCTGAACCTGGACTAGATATTAAATGTTACAGAGCTAACGGTTTCTTTAACCATGAAGATCCTCTGATTTGCAACAAGTAGGATTATTATCTTTATAATTATTATTATTATTATTATTATTATTATTATTATTTATAATACAGAGGCTGTCATATATTTTAATATCAGTATCAGACACTAACCTGGGGTTATAATACAGAGGCTGTAATATATTTTAATATCAGTATCAGATACTAAAATGGGAATATAATACAGAGGCTGTCATATATTTTAATATCATTATCAGATACTAAAATGGGAATATAATACAGAGGCTAACATATATTTTAATATCAGTATCAGATACTAAAATGGGAATATAATACAGAGGCTGACATCTATTTTAATAACAATATCAGATACTAAAGTGCATGTATAACCAATGAATTATCATGTTTTGAAATTGTATATCACAATTTCTGTAACCTGTTTTGATATTTAAGCTGGCCAGTGTATTAACAATATTATGCAGTGGTGATCAGAAAACAGTGGAATAATACTTGTTTCTTTGTTAGATACTACAACTGTGTACATGGATTCCCCCACGCCTACGAGTGTCCTCCCCCTCTTGTGTTCGACGAGGCCCAAGGAACCTGTGTCAGGGAGGAACAAGCCTCCTCCTTCGCCAAGAAGTGCGAGAAGAGCGACGTCAAAGAGGAGATCGAAGGAATTAGATTTGTAAAAAAAAGTTTCATAAAATGTCCTTAAATATAAAAAACTAAAGTTTTTTTTAAATAATTTAGTCTTTGCCACAAACTCAAATTTTCTTATCCCTATATCTTTGCATTCTAATGACTCAAACCTTTGATATTTTAAACGTTTTGATCTAACAGATAACATAGTTATCAAAGGTCTACAACATCTGTTTGCAAAGATGTAAGAATAAAATAATAGAGTTTATAGCAAAAACTGATTTTCTTTGGTTTAAAACTATAAAAAAAATCTAGAATTTTACATAATTTGAATACTAGGGTTCAGCTGCCCTGATGGAGAGACTCTAGGACCTAACGGTCAACCCCTCGCCCATCCTTCCTTCCCCCATCCGACCTCCTGCAGGAAGTACCTCACCTGCTATTTCTCCAAGGACTTAAATGAGCTCGGATGCACAGAGGGACTCGTCTTTGATGACCGCAGCAATACTTGTGTTCCACCTGAGGAGGGGCCTAAGGATTGGTAAGTATTTTTGGCGCCAAAATATACTTTCCCCGTACATTTTTTAATTGTTATTTTTTTAGTAAATGCTGGTACGAGTGTGATCCTAAGAGCGACTGTCCTGACTCCTGTAATACAGACTGCAGCTGCAGTTAATGTCGTCTTTTTTCTGTCCTGAACAGCTGTTCTCAGCTGTTTAACAAGCTGCAGCTTTCTCCAAGAGCTTTTTTGACATCCGCAGTTGTCATTTTTGTTTTCAGTTGCTCATTCTGTTCAAATTGTTAAATTGTTCATTAAAATGTTTTTTGATTAAATAATTGATTGTTTTATTAAATCTTTAATTTTATTTACAGAAAACTATGGAATAGAAAAAAAGACTTTAAAGATCAAACTATGACTTTAAGAGTACAATGAGCATGAGACACAGCAATTGTGCAGTGCAAGCAGACCCATTTCATTAAATTAGTTATTTAATAAGTGTTTAAGAATTTAATAAAACTATTTGTTGTGAAACAACATCAATACTTTAAGTATTGTTATAATGTTGTCTTCTATGTCCTCTGAGGCCGAATTTAAAGAATTTGAGCCGCGGCTCAAATATGGTTGGTTCCACTTAAAATTGTATTCAATGTTTCAAGATTTAAGCCGGCGCTCAATTGAAACCGGTTTTTGGTGGATTTGATACGCTTTTTAAATTCATTCAATTCATTAAATTCATCATATAACTGTAGTCCTATTCTGTCTTTTCAATTCATACTTTGAGTATAGGATCTAGAAATATTCTAACCTTGAAATTCAGGATTTTCCCAACTGCTCGGAATTTATATATTCTCGGTTTCCTGCGGCTTAAACTTGTTTCTCTGTTTTTCAAATCATTTTAGTGTTTTATTTTAAGACTTAAAACATGGCAGGTGACAAAATTCAACCTTCGACATATCATATTCAATTAGTTTAGTCGTTATTAAAGATTGTCATCCTCTTTGGGTAACTCTGTATAATAACAAAAATGTTCATGCTTATTTAATAATTGATAATTTGGTGGTTTCTCTAAACCAGTCACTTGTGGTTATGTGCAGCAGAGGCAAGGAAGAAAATAAAAAAAACGACGATATTTTTCTCAATGTTGCTCAGATAAAGGCAAAGAGAATAGAATATATATATTAGAGTGGAATTTAGACAATCCCTTGGTATGAATTTTGTAACCCCCCTTTCAGCCTGAAAGGGAGTTCAAAGTGTACAAATCATGTAAATGTTCACAAATTATATGCAGTAGACAAGGAGAATTGAATACAAGGAGGGGGCAATAGGGTTTCCGTACACTTTGCTGTGACGTATTTGGGCTGCTGGAGAACTAGTTTTTGCGTAACAACAATAATAAAGGCAGCCGATCTAATGTAAACAAACATGAGTTAGTATACGGCGAATCTTCATCTAACGCAGAGATGCACCAATGTCTGTTTATCATTTGTGTTATTGTTTACAATCTTTATTATTGTTGTTACGCAAAAACTAGTTCTCCAGCAGTCCAAAAACGTCACAGCAAAGTGTACGGAAACCCTATTGCCCCCTCCTTGTATTCAATTCTCCTTGTGCAGTAGAGTACATTAATAAGTATGTTCCCTAGACTATTCATTTCAAGTTCGAATTTTTTAAACTGTTAAATAAACTTTATAATGAATTAGGTGAATAAAAAACATCATTTAATTTATAGTTATAACGGAAAATCATCGTTTGTAAAGTGAAAGGCATAGAGTCTATGTGAAATGATCATTGGACAATTATTAAACCAGCCTATTTCATAATTTGGTTTTCTTTTAATATTAATTTAAGATTTTCTATAAAATGATATTCCAGGGCTCAAAAGGTTTTTTAACTTTAATAATTTATTTTTAATTAAATTTTACAATAGTTTTGAATATTAATATGACATCAGGTGAAAATATTTTGATATTTCTATATTTCTTCTTCTCTTTCTTCTTGTTCATCTTTCATACATCTTTCAATCATATAACGGCTAATTTTGAAAAAAAAGGATGTTTTTGTAAATTAGCCATTTTTACAAGAAGGACCATTTTTTCCTGAGCCCAGGGCCCAAAAGGTTATATAGCACAAATATGTGAAGTACACCTGCAGTATGGAAACATTAGAACAAAATGGTCGTTTTACACTTTTTTCTAGTAAATTCCACTTTAATATATATTCTATTCTTTTGGATAACGGTTTAAAGATGACCGCGAGGTGAATCAGAATTCAGACATTTCAACTTGAAATCAGGGGTCGCTTGAAATTGCGTCTAAAGTTCCTTAGATCCCCCTTTAATCCACTTTAAATTAGAATTTTGCTAATTACTTCTTTTCAACTAAAGCTAAGAAAGAACTTTAGAATTCTAAACTGCACATGGTAAGGGCTACAAAAAAGTATAAATGATGAGATTGATCTTTATTATAAAAGTGGAAAGGAGTTGGGGGCGTTTTTAAATCCATCTTTATGATGATATGTTCCATGGGTGGGTCATGAAGAGAGTTCAGGGTGTATTCCCAGTTTTTTATATGTTCATAGACTAATTAGACTATAGATTTAATAGATGAAAAGTTCATAGACTACATAGACTACAGATCTAATAGCTGTTAAGTTTATAGACAACATATACTACAGATATGATGCCTGCCATGTTCATAGACGACAGAAGAAGTTATAGAGGAGGTTCACTTTTCTATCCTTGTTATTTATAATCCATGTTTATAGAAAAGGTGCAGTTTCCTTTCCTTGTTATATTTAATCTATGGTCTGTATATTACAGAAGAGGTGCAGTTTCCTTTCCTTGTTATATTTAATCTATGGTCTGTATATTATAGAAGAGGTGCAGTTTCCTATCCTCGATATAATATTTAATCTATGGTCTGTATATTATAGAAAGGTGCACTGTGCACATCTGTCTGATACAATCCCCAAAGGGGAAATCCTAAATGGTGATAGTGCACTGTAGGGGGGGTAGGGGGTATGTACTATCAGCAAGGGGGGGAGAGGGAGGGGGGATTGACTCTAATGATGACAAGTGGCGAAGTTTATTCCTAGAAATATATTTTTATTGAAACATTTTTTCAAATTTTAAACTTGATGATTCTTTTTGGTATATAAACCCTTTTTAATTGCGATAATTTTGAGTCTACAGAACTCCTTCCACCCCCCAGGGATAGAAGACTGATCTACTAAGTGCGAGATTAAATTGAGTATATGAACGGTGTATTGTACAATTCCGGGAACCATCACTTTAATTAAATTTCAGTGACACACAAAATAATTCAGAAATATGGCTCAGATATATGGGGGATAGATAGATAGGATAGATAGACTAGAAAACAAAAGGACAGATTCCGATACGCTAATTTTCTCCAGCATACCAATGTTTGAGCAATTTTTCTTGTATTACTGTATTTAAAGAGTTTGATATTCGATTCACAACAGCTTACCCTTTAACCTGTTGCGCCGTCTGAACATTAAACTGACGTTAATATTTCCATCTAAAAAATTGATTATCTTTTCATTTAAAAAACGAATTGAGTATTTATGCAGTAGAAGCAAAAAAGGAATTTAAAAGAATTCAACACTTTTTTAATTTATTACAATTTCTAATTTATTACAATTTCTAATTTATTACAATTTTTAATTTATTACAATTTTTAATTTATTACAGTGAAACCCTTAATAACGAATACATCGAAAGAATTCATCAAATGTCGTATTCTTCACTTTCTGATAATGGAATGTTTCAGATATTTAGTTTTTTAATTAAATGATTATATAAAACTCTTTAAAACTGTTCCCACATATTCATGGCTATTTATTTATTTTCGCAAATACTGAAATTTACCTAATATAGTATAAAACTCATTGAAAAATTGTCAAGACGACATTTGATGAATTCTTCCGATGTATTCGTTATTAAGGGTTTTACTGTACAATTTTAAATTTATTACAATTTTTATTTTATTACAATTTTTAATTTATTACAATTTTTATTTTATTACAATTTTTAATTTATTACAATTTTTAATTTATTACAGTTTTTCATGTATTACAATTTTTAATTTATTACAATTTTTTTGATGACAAACATAAATATTTCTATTTTCTTAATAATAATTAACTATATTCAAATAAAAAACATGAATATCTCTAAGTTCTGCATGATTACAAAATATAAAAAGAAAAACATGAATATCTCTAATTCTACATGTCACACAACATGAATGTCTATATTTACAGAGAAAAACATGGATATCTTTAAAATCTGGAGAACTACTATATTTAGAAGAAAAACATTCCACAATATCTTCCTTAGCACACGAGCTTAAAGGAAAAATTATGTTACTTTTCAGGATGGTTTCACATAAAATATAACAGTCTTTTGATATATTTTAACAAAATCACCATATATTTTTGTTTTTCAGATTCAAAAGTCGCATTTTGATATTTATTTGGCGCATTCTGATAATTGACAACTCACGAGTCGATCGATCGATCGATCGATCGATCGAGAGAGAGAGAGAGAGAGAGAGAGAGAGAGAGAGAGAGAGAGAGAGAGAGAGAGAGAGAGAGAGAGAGAGAGAGAGAGAGAGAGAGAGAGAGAGAGAGAGAGAGAGAGAGAGAGAGAGAGAGAGAGAGAGAGAGAGAGAGAGAGAGAGAGAGAGAGAGAGAGAGAGAGAGAGAGAGAGAGAGAGAGAGAGAGAGAGAGAGAGAGAGAGAGAGAGAGAGAGAGAGAGAGAGAGAGAGAGAGAGAGAGAGAGAGAGAGAGAGNGGGGGGGGGGCAACATTTAAAAAAAGAGTGTTCCAGGGACAGTTTTCATGGTTTTAGTTTTTCTAATCTATTCGAGGAGGGTGGGAGGGGGGGGATAGGTCAAAGAAAAGGGTTGTGCTGGTGATAATTTTAATTTTTTCAAGGGAAATTCTCTCCATTTAAAAAAAAAACTAATAATTATCTTTAAACCCAAAATATTATCATTTTCTGTGTAATTTTTAAAGTTGAACAAAAAGTAATTGTTAAATTACTAGGCTTTTCAGACGCTTCGCGCCCATCTTCTATTTCGACTTTTTATTGTGGCTTTATTTGTGAGCATCTTTTCTTTGTACAGTATAAAAAAACCAAAAAATGTTTGCGAATTTCATAATATTTTTTCGCGCATTTTCAAAATTTTACAAAAATAAAAAACTTTTAAGCCCAAATTTTTAAAATTTTGATCATTCATACACAAAGGTTCCACACAAATTTGGGCCCGATCGGTTCAGCCGTTTTGACGTTTATTGGATACAAACAAACAAACACCCACCCAGACAGACAAAATTTATGTATAGAAGGAGAAGCAGAGAGATTTTATGATAAATGTAAGAAGAGAAACTGTAAAATTTAGAAAACCTTGAATTATTTTTGAACAGGTAACAAAATAATAAAATACTTAAAGAGGCAGTTGTAGTAGTTTCATCATCTCTAATTATAGGATAGCTTGTGCGGTTTACAACAGTGCTCTTTGCAACTCTATTTGAGTAACAATTAGAAAGATTTAGTTCTTGAAATGTCCATAATTTTATTGCAACATAAATCGGCAAGTCATTGTGAATTGTGAATTGGAGAGTAGTTTCCGGACTTATTATCAATATCAAGGAGAAGTTTAGAAGTGAACTAGGATAATGAGAAGGATAAGGTTTAGAGAGCTTATCTCCGGGTTCTACATGAAACAGGGGGGAACTAATCTTCAGGATTAAACATACATTTTTCAATAATTCCATATTTTTTTTAAACTAACATTATTCTAATTAAATAATATCGATAAAAAAACAGGATATCATAATCATAAAACAGGATATCATAATCATAAAACAGGATATCATATTCATAAAACAGGATATCATAATCATAAAACAGGATATCATAATCATAAAACAGGATATCATAATCATAAAACAGGATATCATAATCATAAAACAGGATATCAATAAAAGATTATTGAATATTCACGGTTTATTTTTCATATTCATAAAGAGAAAACCTAGATCAATGAAGAGATTTTTAAACTTATTTTTACCCCTCCAAATAAAGATATCTATTGCATCTAACCCAAACTCTATCACCCCCCCCCCGCCTCACCCCTCCCCTCACTCCGCCATCCATGATTACAACGAAAACTATTCATTAAATATGTTTTTCTATCAAATTAGTTTTTAAAAGGAATAAAAATACTAATTGGTCTCAATATTTATTCGTGTTTATATTTATGTACTGTAGATATTTGTATATTTGCATTTTTCTTGTTTTCTAAAATTAATATCTTACATATCTCCTTTATTTGATGAGGTAGATTTATTCCTCTGCTTTGATATTCTCAGGTTATCTCGGATACCAGTCTTTAACCCGTCTCGGAGATTATCTCGGATACCAGTTCTCAATCCGTCCCGGAAACTCTCCCTGAGACTATCCTTGAAGTCCCGGATGAATACGGTTGATGAACGATGAACCTTGTTCCCACCTGGACCCGGAGAATCCGTAACGTCCTTAGAAGGAACATCATGTGACATATCTTGAATTGGGGGGAACCCTGGAACCTTAAATATTAAATTGCATTTAATTTTTTAATACATTCTTAAATAAAATTACTCCTTGATTAAGTATTTTTTACTTGTGGTTCTCTTGGTAGTAGGAAGAAGAGTATCTTCTCCAATGTATACCTGGAGTACATGGTTTACCTGTATATGGTTCTTTAGGTAGTAGGAAGGAGTGTATCTACTCCAATGTATACCTGGAGTACAAGGTTTACCTGAATATTGTTCTCTAGGTAGTAGGAAGGAGTGTGCCCACTGTAATCTCTTATTTCTTCATTTGCTTTATAAGTTTCCACCAGTAGTCTGTACACCTAAGAGGTAACATATTGTAAAATTCTAATTTTTCATCTCTTTATTTTTCACATAGGTCCCCTTTAAGCTGTTCAAAAAATGTACCTCAAAATGTTTCCACATTCCCGCCAGCATGAGTGGAGTATATCCACCCCTGGTTTTTATATCTGGGTTCTGATTAAATTTTCCAGCAAGCAGTTTTACTATCTCCCCCCTGCCCCATCTGTAATCTTACTTTTTTAGTTATTTTTATTTGGAAAAAAATGTAAAAATATGAATTTCGTTTTTTACTCAATTGATATCAGTAAGATATTCCATTACTCCTTAATTTTTCCGTGGAATTTTAGTGGAAAATACAGTGAGAACCAGAAAACTGTAGAAAAGCTAGACGACATTAAAGCAATGATAAAGTGAATATGATATCTAGGTCTGTTTACACTGCGCAATTTCTGTGTCTCAAGGTTATGGGACTATTTTAAGTCATAACTTGAGTCTAAAAGTCGACTTCCTTTTCCAGAGTTTTCTGGTAATCACTGTAGGAAAAAGATTTTTTAACGAAAAAAGAAGGTTTCCTTGCAGCCCAGTGAAGAGCTGTATATCCATTAGCCGGGTCTCTTAAAAAGTTTTTTTTAAATTGCAACAAATTAATGGATGAAAAATATGAAAGAAAAGATCTGAAAAAATACCTTTTTTTCTGGAATTAAATGTAAAAGGAGAAAAAATAAGTTTTTAAGTAGAAAATCAGTTACATCAAGATATTTTGAAAAAAAGGGCAGGTGAATTAAAAAAAACCGTGAGAGAGAAGACGACATTTAAACATTATTATGTGTATGTAATCTTGTTATTTGTAAAAGTTTTACGAATAGCTTAAAAATCAACTAATTAAATTAAATGGGTCTGTGTACACTGCACAATTGCTTAGAGAATACTCATTGGACTTTATTAAGTGTCTTACTAGAGATGAAATAAAATCGATAGCAGTTGAAGCAGAGAAATGAAGACGAAAGATATATATGTTTGTAAAGGAAAGATATATATGTTTGTAAAGGAAAGATATATATGTTTGTAAATGAAAGATATATATGTTTGTAAAGGAAAGATATATATGTTTGTAAAGGAAAGATATATATGTTTGTAAAGGAAAGATATATATGTTTGTAAAGGAAAATATTAAAAGTATAAAGTTAATGAAACTGTAAGCAAAGCATCATTTCAAGTAACACTCCATGCCAAGACGGCAAAGCCCGTTTTACAGTTCAGTATCTTTAAAAGCTTTGCCTGTTAGGTATACCACGTTATTTATCATATTTTTTGTTTCGTTTAACTATTTATTTTCATTTGCGGTTTCTCTGCGAAAGTGACTTGCGCATTCCTTGCTAATAAGAAGCAAAAGAAAAATATCAGAATCTAAGACATTTCGAGTCAGAAAAGTGACAATATTATCTACATTTTTGATCAGATTATTGTTTCAATGTTACCGTTGTAAATCGGGAATTGTCATCTTTGCATGGAGACGGTTCATTGAAAGTACGCGTACAGTCCCTTTCAGAATGGACAAAAAAGCTGTAAGTAACACCTGACTGAAACTAGACGCGGATCTCCGGTAGCAAGTTTAAGCAGGGCACTGTACTCCATCTTCAACCCAGCTCTTAACCATTCCCGTCCTTCAGGGCTTAGGGGAGTAAACTCCGAACCTGACTCCAGGGATACAGGTCTTCTCTTCTTTGGTCGAGTCTATTTACAGATGTTAAAGAAGATTTTAGAACAAACTGATTTTATATTAAGACTGTCTTTGAATGAATAAATTGCAATTTATGACTAAATAGCTTGCAAAACAAGAAAATTAAACCTAAAACAATTCTTGAATGTAACGCTTGTATAAATATCAGTTTTATTCCACACTATTTTGAGAACCACTATATAGTCAAAACAACCCGGTTATAGGAGTAGGGTTGGATATA
>NW_019396243.1:487219-500268 GCF_000591075.1 Eurytemora carolleeae | reverse complement strand
AGGGATATAGGTATACAGGGATATAGGGATACAGGGATATAGGTATACAGGGATATAGGGATACAGGGATATAGGGATATAGGGATATAGGGATACAGGGATATAGGGATACATGGATATAGTGATACAGTGATATAGGGATACAACGATACAGGGATATTGGGATACATGGATATTGGGATACATGGATACAGGGATACAGTGATATAGGGATACAACGTTACAGGTATATAGGGATACATGTATAAGGGGATATAGAGATACATGGATAAAAGGATACATGGTTATAGGGATATAGAGATACAAGGATATAGGGATACATGGTTATAGGGATATAGAGATACAAGGATATAGGGATACAGGGATATAGGGATACAGGGATAAAGGGATACAGGGATATAGGGATACAGGGATATAGGGATACAGGGAACAGGGATACACGGAGATACGGAATACAGGATACAGGGATACACGAATACAAGGATACAGGGATAAATGGATACATGGATACAAAAAGCAAAAACCAAACCTTATTAGTTTGTGAATAAGCTGAGGATTGGAAAAATCTGCTAAAATGTTTCACAATTTCCATATTTGTTGTTCTTCCGCCATTTTCTAGAAGAAAATCAAGAACATCCTGAACAGTTTTGAAATTCTTTTTACTAAAATATTTTGAAAAAAAAATAGATCTAAGGGATTGTGAGTGTAATTTCAAGTGAACCATTCTGCAAAGATTGCAATACCTGATTCACAACGGTACCCTTGAACCCTTTATCTGATCAATAATGTTGAAGATATTGTGCATTTTCTTGTGCTTTTCTGGTGCAGAAACCACAATTTAAAACAATGAAATCTAATTCATACTTGATCACAAAGAATGAGACGCATGGACGCAACATATTTAGTGTTTTTCCCTTTACAGAAAACTTGGTTCTGTTTTTGGCCCTCTGCCCCTTTAGTAAAAGTAAATTCAACCTATATGAAGCATAAAGTCTGACCGCGTCAACCTTGTTGCACCTGCTAGTCCTGTCCATAGAGCTAGGTACAGTACAAACTGGGACCGGAAAGGTTGAACCAGCTTGTAAATTCAATTGTACTACGGCCGGCTGCCCGTGAAACCAACTGATTTGTATTTACAAATACATCTTACATGTTAGGTTTTTATACATATTTACAATATATGCGCAGATATACATCATTGTAGTTAAGCTAATCACAATACGTAGCTAATCCAGTCGCATTACAGTTGTGCGTATTTAAGGATTAGCGCAGCTAGATTTACAGACAATGTACAACGTAATTCATAGGTATGTTCAAACTGTGTTTATTACACTCATAACCCTGTATGTTGTATATTATGAAATGATATTGAAACAGTTTATAAATTTTACGGATATTGCGTTTCTGATTAGGAATGATAACAAGTGTAAGAATTGCAAAATATTGTATGCATATACTGTATTGTATAGTACAAACATATGTTTTACAGATTTGTAAAAATCAACAACAAAATCTAAAGATTAATTAACAATACAGATAAGACACTAGATGTCGTCTTTTCAAGATTTCGGGGTTTTTCGTTCACTCTGAGGCAGAAGACCAAAGGAGTTACGCGTCTCTCTCTGTCTTGTAATTCCACGCCGCATGCAGGTAACTCCTTTTTGCTTCTTTCTGCCTCAAGGTTATCATGAACAAAAAATCCCTAAATCTTGAAAAGACGACATCTAGTGTTCTATCTGTTATTGTTAATCAATTTATAGTAAGAAGGTGGTTTGTTAGAAGTAAAAAAGTAATTAAAAATTTGACCTGAGAATTTAATATCATACTCATGATTCGGCTGTTCTTGTTCTTGTTGTTCTTGTTCTTGTTCTTGTTCTTTTTGTTTCTACTGCTGTTGTTATTGTTTGTTCTTGATCTTGCTCTTGTTCAAGAATATCACTGAGTAAATATAAAAATAACAACATATAATTAATATCTATTTATTTCCTTTTTTAAAAAAGTCTCATCAATTTTTAAGACATAGTCGACTTTTAAGCTTTGATTTTACCGCTTGAACGTAAAAATGCTTTTTTATAGCCCTTTGCATTTACATTTTAGCACTTTAAAGCACTTGTTATTAGAGTTTGTATTTAAGAAGTTATTGGAAAAATTCCAATCGATTTTCGCTTGAGAGCTTGAGACCTTTAAATTACATCTGAGTAACAATGATAGATAAATTGTCAATTTTGTATCTAAAAAAGTGTTGAATTCTGATAATTTCCTCTGAAGTATTAATGCGCAAGTTACTTTCCTGTAGAGAAACCACTATTCTAAATAAACAATTTTCAGCTTAACAAATTCTGATATCTCATTTATCCTTAATGAGAAAGGATTAACTGGCACCGTTGTGAATCGGACACTTGAAATTACAACTACGTTGTTTAAAAAAATATATAAACTTTCAAAGGAATTGAGTCTTTGCCACAAACTCTGATTTTACAATCCCTATATCTTTGGAACCCAATGTCTTAGACCTTATTTTTTTCAAACTAAGTATACTGTTAGATCAAATAATCTAAGTTTGAAATATCAAAGGTTTACTCCATCAGGTTCCAAAGATATAGGGATTTAAAAATTTAAGTTTGTGACAAAAACTCAATTCCTTTAAAAGAATTCTGACTCTAACCTTTCACCTTTCTCTAGAATAGTTTTAACTGTTTAAGTAATGAGAAATTATTTGACAGGGTTTAGAGATAAGTAATTTCAAAGATAAGAGTGTTTATTTTGTTCAGGATTCATTTAACTCAATCAATTCATTAGAAGGGGAAAGTAGTAATTAGAGGATTTTAAATAATTTTTAGAAAATTTAGATTGATAATTAGTAAAGAAAAACTTTACTATTTTCTCTTTGCAACATGATGGTGCACATCAACCTTTTGATATTTCAAACTTTGATTTTTTTATGTTTGATAAATCTTTAAATCGTGTTTTTAGGTATAAACTGCATGAATACAAAACCCAAACTGAATACAATTCAACAATTAAATATGTAATACACTGCAGTGCTAAAACATATTTAAAAATATCATTAAAAAAATCATTTAAAAGTATAATAAAAAAACTTAATATTGAAATATACAAATTGTTTTTAGATTTTGTAAAAAAAAGTTTTCAATTAATCCCCTTGTGTCATGGGTTGTATTGTTGAATCAGAAGTTGTAAATTTATTCAAGAAATACAATTATTCAGTCGGAACATACAGAATTTAAAAACTGAGAATTAGATTATATAATTTTATCGTTTTATATCACACAGATGTTATACTGTCACAAGAAATGGTTCGATATCTCTATATTTATATATTTAATTTGGTTGCATGGTTTCAATATTTATTTATTACTTAAAAAAGAAATGCAAAAATCTATTTCTAGCAATTTCTAAGCTTTAATTCACCATGGGGAATTAAATCAATACTTTCTTGATATTCCACGAAAACCCCTCCGTCTTCAGGTTCTCTAGCCTCAACGCAACCAATGAGAGGCCGGCCTCGTCCCCGCTCACCAATCAGAATCCGGGAAACCAAGAACATTTCCCGCGTTTCGCCACGATCCAATAGGAGCGGCGATCAGACTGGTTTTACCGCCAAATCTTTCCAATAGATGGCGTAGACCCACAAGTACCGAGGCTCTGGAAGAGGTTGTGTATCCGGCCTCAAAAAAGTTCTTGATTTAAGTTTAGAAAGTTGTAGGATGGAGCTAGCAGGTGGGGGGTTTGATGCCCGACATAGTGAACATGTTAATAATACAGAGGTTCTCTTGGCACTTCTCACTCAAAACAAAGAATTAGAAGGTTTGTTCAATTCACAAAAATCTAAAGAAAAAATTATGCAATTGACGTATCAATACGAACCTGACATTACAATGTTTTTTGATTTTTTTTTAAAACTATGGTTCATCAAGTTTAAATTTCACTTTTTTACTTTTTAATTTTTCTTTTTAATTGTTGACATTGTAAAGTTTTAGAAATTAAGATTTATTTGCATCGAAACAATCTGTAAAAACATTAATTATGTTCTATTTCTAACAAAACTTCCGTTAAAATTGTTTTATTTTAACGGAAGTTTTGTTAGAAATAGAACATAATTAATGTTTTTACAGAATGTTTTTATTTAAGAAAAACGTAACTTATTGAAGCTTCTAATAACGCACACATACATTTGATGATTTAAATAATAAACATTGAAAAAATAATTAAAATGAAAATGTCATCAGAATATTATAATTGTACGGGTTTGATATCAGTTTCAGTTTAGACAACTAAAAATAATTCTGCTAAAAATGCTTAAGGTTTTTTCTTTTCTTTTTATAAAACAAAACAAGGAAACTTATTTTTATAACATAGAAATTGTGATAGAGCAAGACAAAAAGCGATTTTATCCCTGAAAACTTTTAAAAGGTGCCCTAAAAGATATTATTTCATCATCACGTTTGCGCCACAATGTTTCAGCTCAAAGTCTTAATCTATAATCAGATATTGGCAACCAGGTATTTTAACCTTTAATATTTTTAACTTTGATCTATAGCAGAATTCATAGTTAAGCATTTTATTGAAATTAAATCTAAAAATTTTTAAATCGATATTTTTTTTCGTATTTTATTTCAAATCCGCTGCAAACATTGATTATAGAGCCATTAAAAGCGAACTCTATAGTTCCTGAAAAAACAAACAAATTAGCTAAAAAGTAAAAAGAATCTTTCGATTTTTACTCAATTGATAATTATCTTAATTACGTCTCTGAAAAAAAATCCTTGATCCTTGATCAATAATGTGGAAGATATTGGAAAATTCCTATTTATTTTCCTGCAGTAGAAATGCGGGCGTCAAACATTATAAAAATCCAACGTATAGAAATCTCTAGGTATAGCAACAAGGCGTATTTTCCGGGAGAACATTTTTTATATTTTTGAGAAATTAAATAATCAGTTTATAAAGTAGATATAATTTTCATAAAATACTTTTATTTAAATGGTAAAACAGAATTTTATGAAATCATATTGGCATTATTGGAAAACTTTAAAAAAATTCTCCCGGAAAATACGCCTTGTTGCTATACCTAGCGATTTCTATACGTTGGATTTCTATAATGTTTGACGCCAAAATGCGCAAGTCAATTCTGTAGAGAAACCACAATCTAAAATAATCAGTTTTTCAAATTGTAAATATTGATATATAATTCATACTTTAATACTAAAAGCTCCTTTCAGTGAAAATCAAAAAGCCTATTAAGTTTTTTTGATTATAAATTTTTTTTTTTGGTTCAGAGACCTTTAGGGTAAAAATAAATATCAATTGATTTATCAAAATTCGTAGCTTTGAAATTGATATGTCTCTGCGATCAGGTTGCAACGATATGAATGTTCAATAATTATAATAGCTAATCCCTTTACCCCAAAATCAATAAACAATGTGTAAATATATAAATAAAACAGCAAACATTGCCTCAATTTATAAAAAATTAAAATGACAATTTAAAAAACATGATTCGATTTATCTAAGGACAGAATAAAAAATATATTAATTAATTGTTTAATAAATATAAATCCGGAAATTAAATCTGGTCTCTTGTGTGCATTCCTAAAGAAAAGCTGACCATTTCTATCTATTATTTTGCTATTAAACTCTCACTTAATACAATCGTCATAAAAATGCTTGAACAAAAAACTTGAGTTTTGTTGCACAAACTACAGTTAAACCATAAATAAGCCATACAATGAAAGAATTCATCAAAATCAAATGTCGTGTTCTTCACTTTCTGATAATGGAATGTTGCAGATATTTAGTTGTTTTTTAATTAAATGATTATATGGAGCTCTTTAAAACTGTTCCTGCATATTCATTGCATGTGGATTTAACGGTTCTGTCAATATTTCATAAAACTGTGACTTTCGATCCCAATTTGACCCCTTTTACATAATTTTATAGCTATTTATTTGAAATATTTTTTTGTTAGCATATACATTTTAAATGAAAAAGTATAAAATAAACAAATCTGTTAGTTTAAAGATTGTTGAGTTATAGACCAAAACACGTTTGATTTCAAATAAAAGAAACCGAATGCTTCTCTCTCTGGTTAGTTCGGGGTGATGGCTATTTATTTATTTTCGCAAATACTATAATTTACGTAAAATAGTATAAAACCCATGGAAATTGTCAAGGCGACATTTGATAAATTTTTTCGATGTATGGCTCATCTAGGGTATGATTTTCTAATCCCTATATCTGTGCAACCCAATGTCTTCGGTATTTTAAACTATGAATTATGTTAGATAAAATAATCTCAGTTTGCAAAGATTAAGAGATTAGAATATTTTAATTTGTAGCAAAGACTTAATATTTGATATAAAAAACATTATTTAAAAACTTTTTAACATTTCTGTTCCATAGAATTGCGGAGATAAGTTACCTAACAACCTGGATAAAATTAGATAAATTCTTGAAGCATTTGACTTTTGTTTACGCAGCCAGCAATCCCATTAGATATATTTTGCTCGTTGCAAACCTATTATCCCTGAATTATTTTTGTTTCTCTTCCTTCTCCTGTCAGAGTAATTTGATTAGAGGAGTTCTGTTTCTCATTCTCTCTCCAGGATACTGTTCTAATCTTATCCCGGAGCAGGGATACTTCATCCTTCATCCTTCATCTTTCATCATTTATAAGAATTTAGCGTACATCAAGATGAATATGGCGGATAAAAAGATGAATATGGCGAATAAAAAGATTGATATGGCGGATATTAAGATGAATATGGCGAATAAAAAGATTAATATGGAGAATATTAAGATGAATATGGCGAATAAAAAGATTAATATAGCGGATATTAAGATGAATATGGCGAATAAAAAGATTGATATGGTGGATATTAAGATGAATATGGCGAATAAAAGATAATTATGGCGGATATAAAGATGAATATGGCATATATAAAGATGTATATGGCGGATATAAAGATGTATATGGCGGATATAAAGATGAATATGGCGGATGTGAAAGGCTAAATTGTGTCTAATAACCGTGAAACTTCCAAGGAATAAAAGAAAGGGAGAATATAGAACATATGTTACCAATGTCCCTTTTAGTTCCTTTGCCAAGCTAATACAAATTTAATGATTTGAAGGTTGCATTTAATTTGGTTTTTTTTTCTGTGGCAGGGAATCAAGAGAAAAGATTGGGTAGAGGCCAAACTCTGTTACTCGCGAATGCAGCAATGAATTTTAAGAAGAGAGAGATTAGTAAATATTTTAGGGTTAGGTAAGGTTTAGACATTTTCTTGGACGCGCGCTGCGGCTAGGACAGGCTAGGGGGCCGAGTGCCACGGCTAGGATAGGCAAGCAGGCGCCGCGGCTAGAACAATTGCTGCATTCGCGATCGTAACAGAGTTTGGCCGCTGTCAAAACATTGTATAGATTCTACGGTCAAATAGGAATTACAAAAAATGTATTATATGCGTGAAAAAGAAGACTTATTGGCTTTTAAACCTAAAAACAGTCTTTGCCATGAAAACTTCTATTTTTATAAACTTATAGTGCTTCAAAACCTCCCCATCCCCCTCCTCCACATTATGCTCTATACTGTATACACCCCCCCCCCTTCCCCAACCTTATGTATGGACACTATATAGTTTGTATCCCCCCAACCCTTCCCCTACTTGACAATTCGTTTAATATTCACTTAATGTATCATAACAATAACTATACTCTCACTCCTCTAAGTGTCATTATATCACCCTTTTCTACACTTTGTCTCTTTTTTAAGGTTGACAGAGAGTTGTGGGAAAACATACTTTGTAATTTATTAAAACCTTTCAGTTATAAATCTAGACATTATGAAGTATGATAAATCAATAATGCAAGTCCTCTTTTCCATTTATCAAAACTGTTTTATAAAAATCAACTTTCCGGATACAGTAAATAAATCATAGATATATTATTACTTTTGGATTTGTTCTTATTTTTCTTTTGTTTCAGCAACGATCCCTAAATGTGGATCATGCGGCGGGATGATCCTGGATCGGTTTATTCTCCGGGTGGTGGATCAACCATGGCATGCAAAATGTTTGTCATGCGCTGCATGCCGTCAGCCTCTCAGGTAAAACCTTTGATATGCATGCATTCTGTTCAAGTGGAATTTAAATTATGCAATTCAGAGGTGGAACTTTTTGATTGGATAAAACGAGTTTAACTAATTCCCAGTTTACTGGCAACGGAATTGAGCCGGTGTCACAACCCCGATTTTCTTATCCACATTGATATTTTAAACTTATATTATTTGATCTAAAATAACTCATAGTTTGTAATCTAAGGTCTACGACATTTGGTTGCATAGAGATATGGGTTAGAAAATGAGAGTTTGTGGCAAAAACTCAATTCCTTTATCATTTTCATTTTGATAATTGCATTCTTTATTGTTTTCAGGGAGAAATGTTTTGTTAAGAACGGAGAAGTTTACTGCAGAGAAGATTTCTTTAGGTAAGAGATCATATAGAAGGAGGAGAAGGAGAAGTACAATAGAGCTTAGGAGAGGTAAGAGAAGGAGGAGAAGGAGAAGTACAATAGAGCTTAGGAGAGGTAAGAGAAGGAGGAGAAGGAGAAGTACAATATAGCTTAGGAGAGGTAAGAGAAGGAGGAGAAGGAGAAGTACAGTAGAGCTTAGGAGAAGGAGGAGTTCAATTAGGAGTAGAAGTTAGGTTGGAAGGAGTAAGAAGAAGTACAAAGGAACATAAAAAGAAGTAAGAATAGAACAGATGTAGAAGGATTAGAAGGAATAGGAGAGTAAGAGAAGAGGAAGAAGAAGAAAAGTAGAAGTAGGGTAATTAGAAGAAGAAGTAGGATAAGGGGTTTGAGTAGGAGAAGTAAGATTAGGAAAAGGAGAATTAGGACGAAGGAAAAGTAGGAAGGAGAAGTAGGAGTAAAAGAATTAGGTGAAGTAGAAATAGGAGTTAAAGAATTAAAAAAAGGAGAAGTATGAGTATGAGAAGTAGGTGTAAGAGAAGTAGGAGTTGAAGAAGTAGGAAAAGGATAAGTTGGAGTATAAGAAGTAGGAACAGGAGAAGTAGGATTGTAAGAAGTAGGAGAAGGAGAAGTATGAGTAGGAGTGTGAAGTAGGAATAGGATTAGTAGGAGTAGTAGAAGTAGGAGTAGAAGTAGTAGGCGTAGTATAGAAGTAGGAGTAGAAGTAGTAGGAGTAGTAGAAGTAGGAGTAGAAGTAGTAGGAGTAGTATAGAGGTAGAAGAAGAAGTAGAAGTGAGAAAAGTAGGATTTAGAGAGGAAGGACTATTGAGAGTAAGGAGTAAAGAATTTAGGATAAAAAGTGTAAGGTTAAAGGTAAATTCTAATCTTGAATATTTAGAAAGTACGGAACTAAATGCTCCGGGTGCGGAGAAGGTATACCTCCTAGTACTGTAGTACGGAGAGCCCAAGATCATGTTTACCACGTGGAATGTTTTGGTTGTGTACTTTGCTCCCGGAAACTGGATACAGGTAAGAATCTTTAGATTAACACGTGGTTAGACTTTAGTTCAATTCCTGCACAGCTGTACAGACAAATACACTAGGCCAAATATATTTTTTTTATACAGAAACATCAAATGGTTATAAAAGTAGAGACATTTCCGATTAAAATTTTTTACTAATTCGAATACTATTCCAAATAAATGCATCACAAACTTTAATTACCATTTTAGGAAAACAAAAGTTGATTTTTTGTTTTTAAATCTAACGTCCATGAATATAGGAGATGAATTCTATCTGATGGAGGACAAGAAACTACTCTGTAAAGTTGATTATGACAGTGCAAAGGCAAAAGGTAATCCAGGTAAACTTTAGGAGAGTTTACCTTTAAACGCTTTTTCATAAAGTAATTTTTAAGCATTTAAATTTTTTGCGGGTTAAAGTATATTGAAACTGCTTTTTACTACATTTGAGCTGCTTACTTAACAGATTTGATAAACATTTTAGCTGAGTATAATAATTTTTAGCTGCTTATTATAATTTTTGTTGGTTCTTACATTTTCCAGCTGATTATCAGAATTTTCGGCTGATTTTTCTTCTGACTTTTATTTTTTTCAGCTGATTATTCTATTTTTCAGCCGATTATCATGATCTGTAATTTGTTAAACTTATCTTTTAGTCCGATCGATATATAGATCAGCTTGTTTTTAGCTGATTTTTCTATATGTTTAGCTGCTGATTACAATGAGGGGGCTGATGGGAATAAAAGACCTAGAACAACAATAACTGCTCGTCAAATGGAAGTTCTAAAGAATGCCTACAAAACCAGTCCCAAACCGGCCAGGTACGGCGATCACAGAAAGTGAGATATTAAGGTTTTTTTAGAGATTTTAAAATTGTTTTTTTTTCAGACATGTGAGAGAACAGCTTGCAGCGGATACTGGATTGGATATGAGGGTGGTTCAAGTCTGGTTTCAAAATAGGTAAGGAGAGCTTTACTTTAGGTTTAGGTTTATGTTGGATTAACTTCTGATTCAGGTTCAGGTTCAGGTTTAGGTTCAGGTTCAGGTTCAGGTTCAGGTTCAGGTTCAGGTTCAGGTTCAGGTTCAGGTTCAGGTTCAGGTTCAGGTTCAGGTTCAGTTTCAGGCTTAGGGTCAGGTTCAGGTTCAGATTTAAGTTCTGGTTTAGGTTCAGGTTTAGGTTTGCAGGTTCATATTCAAGCTTAGGTTCAGTTTCTGGTTCAGGTTCAAGTTCAATTGAATTGAAGGATTAGACAAAAAAATAATGTTTGCATAATAGATAATAATATTGTCTGTATGTTGGGGGGTGTGTTTGTTTAAACAGGGAGTATTCTTGGGGAGCGGGGAGAAAAAAGGAAGAGGAGGATTTATTTCCTACTCTGATTGTTTAAAAACCCATGCAAAATGTTATTTTTCTAATAAAAAATAATGCAATTGAACTAATTAATTTGTAATTGCCACAAACTCTAATATTCTAATCCTTGTATAATTTCAAACTGATATCGATGTTCTTGGATATTTCAAACCATAAATTCATAAATTTGAAATATTAAAATTTTCCATCGTTAGGTTGAAAAGCATCGGGGATTAGAAAATTAAAGAAAATTAATCAAAATTTCAAAGAAATTGTGTCTTTGTCCTAAACTCTGATTTCAACTAAATTTCTGAAACCCAATGTCGTAAACCTTAGATTTTTCAAACTAAAAATTCGGTTAGATCCATAAATCATAATTTAGAATATAAAATTTACACCATCAGGTTTTAAATATATTTAAGCTTGTGGCAAAAACTCAGTTTCTTTAACTTTTGTTTAATGTTGAAAACCTCTAAGAGCAAACTAATTAAAAATAAAAGTCCAAAATAAAGTTTTTGAAAGTTTTTGAATGTAGCAAACCTAGAATTTATAAATAAGACGGAATAAATACGTTTTATTTTTTATGGTTGACCAGTATGCCACAGGTTTACCCACAAAGTATGAATTTATACTGTTTGTATCCTTCTATTCATGATTCCCTCTAACTTATAAACTTGTTTTTATTAAAATGGCAACAAAAAAACTATACTTAAAGGGACTGTAAATGAAAAATGAAAGGGGGTATAGGCTGAAAGCTAATCACTTTAGCTCTTGATTGCGACCCATGAAAGTTATATCTGATGTTCCTGTCTCGAGAAATTGATATAAAACTGTGTTAAAATTATACGAAAGTTCATATATGTAAAATTTAGAAAATCTTAAACTTAAATCACGTGACCAGAACTATCACCAATGGCAGAGCAGTATACTGGTCACGTGTCTCCGTCTGTATCACTGCACTGTCATTGGTGGNGTAACTCTGTATATATGCTATAAAAATAAATGTATTTATTGTACTTTTTATTGTAAAATTGAAAAATGTATTTTAAAATATTTTCTGTTTTGTTTAGACGCGCCAAGGAGAAAAGATTAAAGAAGGATGCTGGTAGAGCTAGATGGGGCCAATATTTCAGGTTCATTTTTATCATTTAAACGAACTGTCGTCTTAATTTCAAGCAATCCTACTCTCTATTTGAGCTGCATAACCAATTCACAACGGTACCCTTTAAACCTTGGTCCTCGATCAGTAAATTGATAATTATTAACTGTGGTTTCTTTATCAAAATGACTTGCGGATTTATGCATAAGAGAGAAAGAGGGAAATTGGTAGAATTCATCACGTTGTAAGAAAGAAAAACGACAATATCTTTCTTATTATTGGGGAAGTACGAATCATGATCAAATTATAAGTAAATTGAGAATTTTTTTTTAACTTCGTAATTCTCTGGCTGCAGTTGAATAACCGATGCTACAGTACAATTCTTATAGCTAGAGAAAAGTTGGAACTTAATGGTGAGACGTATCGTTAATCTTGAAAGCTTAATCACGATATCCAATGTGAGCACACTTAAATTTGAGAATAAATGCTTGATTTGAAAAATTAGATTAATCCGTAGGTTGCAGAAAATGGAGATCATTGTTTGATCCCGAGATTTAAGACAAAAGTTTAAAAGACTTTAGATCAGTTATAAGTGAATTTTCTCAAATGCTCAGATACGTCAGAGCGAGAACAACATTTAATAATGGTTCGCGTCTTTAAAGAATAAAATCGCGTTCTTATTCAATCTCGCTTGGAGCAATCACGCTGGTTTCTTGCTGCATGTTATACAGAAATAGTGCTTTACAATTTACATTGCTAACCACCGCCGTTTTTTTTGTATAACGCCAATTTGAAGGATAACGACAATTTTTGTAGAGGAATGAAGAGTCCATTGTCTCCGGGTCGGGAGAAGAGAGGAGGAACGGATAGTGATAGAGACAGCGAGCTGGAGTTAGATTATTCACAATGTAAGTTTTTTTAATCTAATAATTTAAACATAAATTATATTTATTCATACTAGCGTAGATCAAGATTGATTAATAAAAATGACATTAATTTTCTGTGGCTCAATCAGAAATTGTTAGGAAACAATCCACAGAAACTTGTTTTGATGAATAAATTATGATCCCTTTATCCCCCCCCCCCCCCC
>NW_019396243.1:486006-486813 GCF_000591075.1 Eurytemora carolleeae | reverse complement strand
GAGAGCTGATAAATTTACCTTAAACCCTTGATATTTTATTTTGCTTTCATATAACTCTCCCAGCACCCTTTTTTGGGGGAAAAAAACTTTGAACCTCGAATTAATCCATCATCGAAGGGCCATGCAGCTATCCATCTATTCATCCATCATATAGAGGAGCCATGCATCTATCCATCTATCCATGGATTATATAGAAGGGCCATGCATCTATCCATCTATCCATGGGTCATATTGAGGACCCATGAATCTATCCATCTATTCATGGATTATATAGATGGGCCATGAATCTATCCATCTATCAATGGATTATATAGAGGGGCCATGAATCTATATATCTATCCATGGATTATATAGAGGGGCCATGAATACATCTATCCATGGATCATATAGAGAAGCCATGAATCCATCCATCTATCCATGGATTATATAGAGGGGCCATGAATCAATCCATCTATCCATGGATCATATAGAGAAGCCATGAATCCATCCATCTATCCATGGATTATATAGAGGAGCCATTAGAGGGGCCA
The DNA here is from genome assembly GCF_000591075.1 of Eurytemora carolleeae. Classification (NCBI taxonomy): domain Eukaryota; kingdom Metazoa; phylum Arthropoda; class Copepoda; order Calanoida; family Temoridae; genus Eurytemora; species Eurytemora carolleeae. Next base: position 486,283 of record NW_019396243.1, on the reverse strand, counting down.
TGAATCTAGTATCTATCCATCTATCCATGGATTATATAGAGAAGCCATGAATCTATCCATCTATTCATGGATCATAAAGAGGGGCCATGAATCTATCCATCTATTCATGGATCATATAGAGAAGCCATGAATCCATCTATCCATTGATCATATAGAGGGGCCATGAATCCATCCATCTATCCATGGATCATATAGAGGGGCCATGAATCCATCCATCTATCCATGGATCATATAGAGAAGCCATGAATCCATCCATCTATCCATGGATTATATAGAG
>NW_019396243.1:477573-485596 GCF_000591075.1 Eurytemora carolleeae | reverse complement strand
CACCACTGCATTTTTCTACACCTTATGATTCAACTTTCTAGCCATAAAAATTTCTAAATTACACCAAGCCAATTATATATTATTTTACCGCTAAAACATTTACATAAACATTATTTGCTTTGAACAAACAAAAGCAAATAAGATAATTTTCACTCTTAACAAATCCGATATAAAGATAGTTTCCCCATTTTGTCTCGATATCTCCCTTCCTTAACGACTCTACCCTTTCTATTTATTAGATTAGGTAACGTAAAAACAAAATAATTAGAATACCGCTGGAATAGAAGATAAAAGATAAAATTATCAAGATAATGATATTTAATTATATCTAGGCACAATGGACAGTAATGATAGTTTCTCTGTTGTCGTTGAACCCGGAGAACTCGGATACCCGGGACTTGGTCCTCTCCATCCTCATCCTGGTCTTCAGTTTCAAGATCAGTTCGATCATTCTCTTCTTCCTCATCATCCTCCCTTTCCTCCTTGTGGTTAGTATTCTCCTTATTATACAACCACAAAGGAATTGAGTCATTGCCACAAACCTTTATCTCTACAACCCAATGTTGTAGACCTTACATATTTCAAACTATGAATTCTGATGGATCAAGTAATCAAAGTTTGAAATATCAAAGGTTTACGCCGTCTGGTTACACAGGGATATAGGTATTAGAAAATTGGGATTTGTGGCAAAGACTCAAGTCCTTTCATAAAAATGTTCATCAATAATGAACGAATAAATTGCAGAGCTTGTATGTATTTAACTAAAACCAAATGTTCAGGTATGGAGGAGAATGGAGATTATGATCCACCCTCTCCGGATTCCTGGGTGGGAGAAGCTCCGCCACATTTCCCTCCTTAATCTCAATCCTGGATTGGAAAAACTCCACCATATTTGTCTCCCTAATAAAGAATATACATTTACTACCAGATAACCCTGTTTATACAAATATAAACACAACTGCATCAGATTAAACTTCTACCGTGATAGTTTGAAGTATCAAGATGATGGAACGGAATTCTATAAAATATCTAAACACAAATCTTGAAAGGATTGTATTGTAGAAAATCCCTTTAAAACAGTATAGAATTCATAAATGCTTTTTTTAAAGGTGTTTATACGAAACTTATGAATGTTGTCGCAGGGTTTCTAAGGAACCCTGTTTGTAAAACGTCACAATATTTATTTGATAATTCAAAACTAATTATGCAGACGTATATATATTATTTAAACCTGTGAAAAGTGTAATCCTGGTTTCTATATTATCACCCTGTAAGGAAAACTACTGAAGTCAGAGAAGTGGAAAACTAAAACCAAAATTTATATATAACGTTTTTCTGTGTTCAAAATAGTGCTTGAATATTTATATGTAACCTTGTTCAAACCAATTCTTGAAAACTGTAAAATAAAATATATAATAAATATGTCCAAGATCGAAATAGAACAATTATTTAAAAACATTTAAAACTCAAATTAACATATAAGGAATAGATTACTAGCATCAAATAATCGTAGTTTGAAATATAAAATGTTTTCAATGTCAGGTTGCAAGGATATAAGGATATATAGGGAATAGAACATTATAGAGTTTGATGCAAGTTATCAGTTACTCCGGTTAATAGATTATTTGTTATTGGTTCTATCGTAACTATCTACTTGTCAATTTTAAATTATACAGACGTATATAAAAGACTCTAAAGAAAAATAAAGAATTAGAACCATCAAAATTTATATTTCTAAAATTGTCTTTGAAGTCCACAATAATTCTAATCATCTTGCAAAACTTTAACTGAGATTTTCACATTGGGACGATTATCATCGGACAAGGCTGGCAAACTCTCTACCCCGGTATCCAACCAAGCCATGAAGATATAAATGCTCCAAGAAAATAGAACCACTAGAAGAGAGAGAACCACGTCCCTGATGAAGACCAAGGCAACATCCTAGGNTCAAATTCGAACATTTTCTCATTTTGAGTTTTATTTGTTGAAACAAGACAAGTAAACTTGAAAAAGAAATTTTTAGATTTTTTAACAATGTTCTTTAAAAATAATGAAAATTAAATTGTAATGTTTGTAAAATTCTGATATTCGTAATAATATATCTGAGATCTTTTCACTTTTGGTGAACATAAAATTTCTGTTATAAATACTGTAAAACTATAAGATTTAAATCTATGCTAAATTAAATATATCACGCTTTTTCTCACTTTCATCTTTTCTGGAATCTTCAAATTTTTCATCAATTATTTTTCGTTCTCATAAGTTCAAATTTCAATAAAAAGTTTTTTTATTTCCAAAAATGGCATGACTTTCCTACAAAATAAAAAAGTTGTCATTTTATATCATGACCGATTTAAGGGAAATGTAGTAAGGAACTGAGTTTTGCCACAAACTCTGATTTTCTAATCCGTACATCTTTGCAATCCAATGTCGTAGACCTTTGATATTTCAAACTATGAATACTGTTAGATCAAATTATGTAAGTTTGAAATATCAGGTTAAAAACATACATCCTGGCTAGCCAATTTGATTTTTTGGCAAACACTCAATTCCTCTCTATTAAACTAAATTCATATATGATTTATATTCTAGTATACGCATTAATGCTTTTTTAGAGCTAGGCATTTTTAAATGGCCTGATATAGATAAAATTATTCTCGTAACCATTGCATATTAATATCTGGAGTCCTCAAGAAGAAAAAGAGTTAATTTTAATTTGTTCATTTAAAATTGCCAAGCTATATTCTCCACCTCTTCTGTGAGAATGTTACATGTTACATTTAACTATCTTTTGCGAACAAAGATTAAAAATAAGAATTCAGAGCGTTTTTTGCTGTGAATCTTGGTATCAAGCATTGATTTACATCTCATTCAGACCTGCGGATTAATTTAACAACTCTTCGATATCCCGGGGAGTTATTGTGCAGTGTCAACAGACCCATTTCACTTTAGAAGTTACTGGTAAAGCTATTTGCTTTGTATCAACATCAAATGCATTCCGGTATTGCTTTGATATCGTCTTCCTATTCTTCAGTTTTCTGGTCATCACTGTACACTATTTTTGCATATTCAAAATTGAGAGAGAAAATAGGAAATATCTTTAAATTTTTTCAATCTGATTTTCTAAAATTTAGGCTGTTTAAGCTAATAATATTTATAGTTGGACACTCTAAGGATTTGAAAAATTTGAGCTTGTCGTGAGTGTTCATTATCTTTGTCCAGATTTCATTTATTAAATAAAATTTTTAAAAATTTAATTACTTATACTATCCCCGTCAATATTAAAGATATAGTGGTTGGCGATTATATCAATACAATAAAGACGACTTTTTATTAATAATGCTTAAATCCCTAATCAGCATTTTCCAAATTTTAGGTTTACAAGTAAACAAAGAGAAGCTGTTAAATGACAACTTCTCTTTGTTTCCATTTCTAAGTATTTCTGCTGTTTTTTAAAGCTTGGTAGGGATCAAAATTGAACAAGAAAGTCGTCTTTTTTTGTACTGATATATATGCCAACGACTGTACAAAAAAAAACCTTATCATGGACCTATGATACATGTTTGGTACATTTCAGACCAACTAATAATATTCAGAAATAAAAGATTTTTCTGAACAGTTTATCTATTGCCATGTTTATTGGGACACCCTGTACATAATTCTATGCACTTTTATTTCACTTTTTAATCCGATTTTTTTTCACATAAATTTATATAGGCATGAAACTTTAGACAGTAATGGTTCTCGAAACCAAGTTTTGAAAGAGTTCCTTGCAGTTTTTAATGATTGGATTTACTCTTTCGATATGGTAAAATTAAAAGGTTAAAATTTAGCCTGTACAGGGACTGCGTAATTTCAAGTGACCCTCCATGCAAATAGGTAGCAATGTCAGATTCCCAATAGTACCGTTAAAAGCGTTGTTTGATCAAGTATTAATTGGAAATTAATGTTTATAATTTTGAAAACTGCTTGTTTTCAAATGTGGTATTTGCTATTTTGTACTGCATAAAAACATAACCTTGAAAAATTAAGATAAAGATTTCAATAGCACCGTTGTGAATCGGACATTGCCATCTTTGCAATAAGGGTCCTTAGAAGTTACGCTTACAGTTACAGTTACAGTCCTTTTAAATGTCAAACTTTTTAATTTAGAAATGTGCAGCTGCGGGGGAACACTGCAGCTGCGGGGGAACACTGCAGCTTAGGGGGAACCCTGCAGCTGCGGGGGAACCCTGCGCCTGCGCGTAAATAAAAAGTCGCGTACAGTCTTATCCTTTATAGGTAAGGGTGTATGTATTTAAATGTGTGTGTTTTTTACTAAATTTTATAAAACAAGGGTAAATTCAAAATATTAGGTTTGTATAAAGCCGGAGACCATGTTTACTTGTTGAGAATTGAACAAATATCTTTCTATTTACATTGAGGATAAAATGTTCTAATATATTTTGTTATGAAATCCATCCGGGTGGAAAAATCAAATATTGGGACGGGTTCAGTTTCTCCGCTAATATCCAAGTATCATCTTCTCTCCGGAGGCCGGGGGGGAAAGAAACCTGAAACCTTCCGTGACAAAAAACTCATGGGAATCTTTTTTACATTTAGTTGAAATATACAATATGTATAAACGTAACTTTATATGTATATGAATAGTTAAATAAATAGTTAAATCAGGTATTATTCAACTAATTCTTTCTATTAATAAGTTTAAAACTCAGATAGAATAAGAAAAAATTATTTGTTGCGGAAAAAAAATAATTCGTGCTTTTTTTAAGGAAATATTTCTCAAGTTTTTTGAGACTCCAATCTAAAAATAAAGGACATTAATCTGAATAATGCATATCTTTGCTCGCTCTGTCTTATACTTACTGGCCAGATCTTTGTTTTTACAAATATTGGGATGTCTCCACGGATAATCACATCCATCAGCTATCCCCTGGTTTCTCCCAATCCAAACCAAACCATTCGGACAATCATAGAGTTCAGGTTGCCCGAATTCACACTCCCAGTACCTATCACAGTACTGAACATCTCCGACCAACTTGGTTTTAGCTTGACACGGATCATCCTGGAGAATTTGCTCCTCTTGCGCCCTGGCTGTAGGGATAGGTTGGTATTAGCAGAGTAAACAAGATACAGCAGCAGTTCCCACTCCGGGTCGGAGTACTAGTCCTGAGTCAAGTTAGCATGCAAGTCTATTTAGGATAAAAATACTTACTTCGTTCTGGCCGGCTGTTGCAGTTTACATTGTGGGGATAATCACAGCTGCCAAGGAGACCAAATCTTCCGTCGTTAGCATAGACGAGACCGTTGGGACACTCCTGGAGGAAACCTTGATCTCCGTAGCAGTCGTAGAACAGGTCGCAGGAGGATTCATGAGCAACAGTCTTAGCTCCGGACTTGCAGGCGTCCTTACCAATTAATCCTTGGTTTCTAGAAGGTCCATACTGTTGCTGGTTCGGACTATACTGGTTTCTTTGGTTGGGGGGTTGAACTATGCGACGACGGGGGGGTGGAGGTGGGATTGGGATGGGTGCTAGGGGTTCGGGAACGCCTTTAGGTGGGAGGGCGTTATCATATTCATAGTCATAGTTGAGTGCGTCTTCGTCGATGTCGAGCCTTCGTCGGCCATTGTCAAGTTCTCCGTAGTCCTGAGCCACTGCTAGGAATACGGGATAAATATAGGTCTTTGGTTCTACTTACAGTCGAGTATGGATTCAATGCTTTTCCAGTTTTCATTAAAAGACTGAAGACGTAATTTCAAGTTAACCTTGATTTAATTGGAGTGAAGTGTTTGATTCACAATTGGTACTCATTAAACCTTAATCTGAGAAACAATAAGAAAGAGGTTCCCAAGAAATTGAGTCTTTAGTCTCTTCCATGAAGCATTAAATCCATTCTCGACTTTTGTTTGAAACCACGATAGATAAATAGAAGATGGAATAGGATAGATAAATAGAAGATGGAATAGGATAGAAGAAGAAGAAGGAAAGAGGAGAAGAAAGTGTTGTAAACAGTTTCTGGTTTGAGAAAGTAAATGATGATTACAAAATTTAGAAACTGAAAAATAATGATTCACATCTGGTTTGAAACCGCACAGTGCACTTTCTCTAGGAGTTGTTAGTGTGCTAGACTATTACCACGACATTATGGAAAAAAATACATATTTTAACATTGTGAAACTACATGAATTGAAAGGAAAGTACTTTTCAAAAAAAGAAAGGAAGAAAGAAGGAAAAATTGCTAAGAAGATTGAGTGGGTTCTGCCTATTATATAAAATATAAAAGGAATTGAGTCGTTGCCACAAACTCTGATTTTCTAATTCCAATATCTTTGGTACCCAATGTCGTAGACCCTTAGCTATTTCAAACTATTAATTCTTTTACATTGATTAATCTTATTTTGAAATATCAAAGCTTCATACCACCTAGCTGGTTGCAAATATATATTGATTCGAATATTTCAGATTGTAGCAAAGACTCAATTCCTTTATAAAATTAATACTTTTTATAACTTTCTTTTTATTAAAGATTGACAATCTTGATTATCCGAGATTAAAGAGAGTGCTCTTGAAAAAGAATGAAAAAAATATTAAACTATGAAATAATTGGTACTATGTTCATCATAAACCAACTTAATTTTTTTGCAAACACAAAATAAGTATGGCGCCAATCCCGGGATTAGAGTACATCAAAAGAATAAAATATTATATTATCTCAGATTTATTTTGAACGTAATGATTTTTGAGAATTAATCCAGGCTTTAACTCTGTACATTATCTTCTCTATACATTAATTATCTCAAAAGATGAAAAGATTAAGATTTATGTTTTTACGACTTTTAGAAATATATTTAAGAAGCTTTTCAGATGAATAGTTTTATCACTTATTCTAAATTAGAGAGAAGCTGACAGTGATAATCTTCTTTCTTCAGTTAATCCTACCCTGAGTCTTTCCTTCAACCATCTCTAAACATATTCATTTATCCAACCCTACTCATACATCCAGCCCTACCCAATATCCAACCCTACTCCTATATCCAACCCTACTCCTATATCCAACCCTACTCCTATATCTCCTATATCCGACCCTACTCCTATATCCAACCCTACTCCTATATCCGACCCTACTCCTATATCCATATCCAACCCTACTCCTATATCCAACCCTACTCCTATATCCAACCCTACTCCTATATCCAACCCTACATGTTCATGTAGATTATAGATTATAGAACCATCCGAATACTTTTCTCTCCTTCTAACACCCTAATCCACTCCTCTGACATTTTGATCCAACCTTACTTTGCTCCACGAAAACCCAGCTCACTCAAACTAAATTTCTCCGATCCCTTGCTTAAACTGTATATCTTCAGAGCTATAGCAGTCTTTAGCTAACTGGGGAATACCATTTAGCAGGAGATTTAAGGGATTTAGGGATTGCAGAATCCACAGTGTAGATTCGTTTGTCATTTTTCATTTCCACTAGAGAGAAAACACACAGAAATATATACAAACACAAACACACAGAAATATACATAAACACACATCGGAAAAAACACACTGAAACAAACACAGAAATGTACAGAATCACATTGAAATAAACTAGGAACCTCTGGAAACAAATACTCATGCTTTTCTTAAAGCAATAAACAGTTTTATGTTTAGCACGTCCTGGATATTCATGTGTTAGAAAAAGCGCGAAAATTTTGGATCTTTCAGATTTAAAACTAAAAATAAGTTAAAAATTTACTTTGGGGAACTTTTCAGTGGACGAAATCTTTCTCCGGGACTAAATAAACCTCTGTTCTGATGGTCCTAGGATCACGGAATAGATCTGTTCTGTTCTGATGGTCCTAGGATCACGGAAGATACGGAACCGTGAGAGTTTTTATAGTTCTTACACTGCACCGAGTTTATCACAAGGTTTAATTGTTCTCTTCCTAGTCTGAGCATTAAACTCAACTTATTCAGAAACTGGAATTATTTAAACCTTTCAAACCCGGGAAGTGGGGGGGGGGTATTAA
>NW_019396243.1:393700-477566 GCF_000591075.1 Eurytemora carolleeae | reverse complement strand
TGGGGTAAGGGAATTATGGGTTTAGACAAGGTTACCCTGCTCCGAGGTCGCAACTTAAACTTTGTGCCGCCAGCAATTCGTACTCAACTAGATTACAGGGAGGATTTCATTTCCTGGTTCTTGGTCCCTGGTCCCTGGTTCCTAGTTCCTGGTTCTTGGTCCCTGGTCCCTGGTTCCTAGTTCCTGGTTGCTGGTCCCTGGTTCCTGGTTCCCGGTTCCAGGTTCCTAGTTCCTTGTTCCTGGTTCACAAACCAGGATTCTGGTTTCTGATTCCTGGTTCTAGGCTCCTGGTTCCTGGATCCTGGTTCCTGGTACCTGGTTCCTGGTTCCTGGTTCCTAATTCAGCGACCAAGGTGCAAGCTACCGAAAGTCAGGAAAAATAACGCTGACTGGGACAGTTTAAGGACTAGCCTAGTTCGAACTAATCTGGGAAATAAACAATTAAGAATTCACAAACTACGTAAAAACATCATTTTCTTCCTTACTGAACTGATCATTTGTCACAAACTGCATTTATTCCTCTTTCTATCTTTGTAACCTGATGTCGAAGGATTTTCAAATTTCCAACTATGAAGTCTGTCAGATCAAATTGTCAAAGTTTGAAATATGAATCAGGTTGTAATGATATAATGCTTCTTAAGTAAAGTTGTTAAGTTTTTTTACAAATTTGTTTCTAACGCTTAAAAAAGGACCATTCTTTAAAAAGAAACCTAAAAATTAAATCATTCACAAGTTTGTTGAAAACATTGAAAACTACGAGACAAGAGATAAGATGGTTTATATCAAAGCCAAATTAAATATTACATCATTCCCATCAGATAACATTTAAACCTGTTTTCTTAAACTTAAACCTGGATAATCAGAATTGTCAATCTCTAATATGTCAAGTTAGAGTAAATATTTCTTAAATACCTGTCACTGCCAGAACTGAGAGAATGGCCGCTAGATGGCCCAACATATTTAAAATATAATACTGTTCAGTGCACGCGCCTTATCTCTGAACAAAACTGATTGAGAATATGAGATGCGCGTATACGCACGCACATAACACGCTCAAGGTAGAGTTGGGCTGGCGCGCTCCCTCTAAGAGGCACCAGAGCTCAGTGAAAGTTGAAAGTGTAGATTTAGGATTAAAGGTCAATTTAGGGCCTTTAACCCCCTACAGGATAAAGAAGATATAGGCCTACTTCCTACTCCAGGATAGAGAAGATATAGGTCTACTTCCTACTCTAGGATAGAGAAGATATAGGTCTACTTCCTGCTCCCCAGGATAGAAGAAATAGGCTACTTCCTACTCCAGGATAGTGAAGATATAGGCCTACCTCCATACTCCAGGATAGAGAAGATATGGGCCTACTTCCAGGATAGAAGATATATAGGCATACTTCTATTGCCTATATATATTTGTATAGTTAAAGTTAGGATAATACAAGGGTTTAGAATAGTTTAGGAGAGTACAGGGGTGCAGGATAGTTTAAGAGAATACAGGGGTTTAGGATAGTTTAGAAGAATACAGGGGTTTAGGATAGTTTAGGAGAATACACGGGTTTAGGATAGTTCAGAAGAATTCTAGGGTTTAGGATAGTTTAGGAAAATACAAGGGTTAAGGAAAGTTTAGGAGAATACAGGGATTTAGGAGAGTTTAGGAGAATACAGGGATTTAGGATAGCTTAGGAGAATACAAGAATTTAGGATAGTTTAGGAGAATACAAGAGTTTAGGATAGTTTAGAAGAATACTAGGGTTTAGGATAGTTTAGGAGAATACAGTAGTGCAGGATAGTTTATATGAATACAGGAGTGCAGGTTAGTTTATGAGAATACAAGGGTTAAGGATAGTTTATGAGAATACAGGGGTTTAGGAAAGCTTAGGAGAATACAATGGTTTAGGATAGTTTAGGAGAATACAAGGGTTTAGGATAGTTTAGATGAATACTAGGGTTTAGGATAGTTTAGGAGAATACAGGGGTTAAGGATTGTTTAGGAGAATACAAGAGTTTAGGATAGTTTAGGAGAATACAGGGGGTTAGGATAGCTTAGGAAAATACAGGGGTTCAGGATAGTTTATGAGAATACAAGGGTTTAGGATAGTTTAGGAGAATAAAGAGGTTTAGGATAGTTTAGGAGAATAAAGAGGTTTAGGATAGTTTAGGAGAATACAGGATTTAGGATAGTTTAGGAGAATACAAGGGCTAAGGATAATTTAGGAGAATACAAGGGTTTAGGATAGTTTAGGAGAATACAGGGCTTAGGACAGTTTAGGAGAATACAAGGGTTTAGGATAGTTTAGGAGAATACAAGGGCTAAGGATAATTTAGGAGAATACAAGGGTTTAGGATAGTTTAGGAGAATACAAAGGCTAAGGATAATTTAGGAGAATACAAGGGTTTAGGATAGTTTAGGAGAATACAGGGCTTAGGATAGTTTAGGAGAATACAGGGCTTAGGATAATTTAGGAGAATACAGGGCTTAGGATAGTTTTGAATAAGATTTTAGTTTAGTTTAAATTCGAAGGACCGTATAAGGTTGAAGAAAATCGGAAAATTTCTTAATAAAATCATTCAAAGTGTTCCAGAAATGTTCAAGAAATGAGAAAATAATATGGAAAATTTAAATAATTTATCAGAAACACGTTTTATAGATTTCCTGAAATTTGATTTGATTTGTTTACTTTATTCACAATTCTACGGACACGGTTTTTAGTGGAAGAACAAGTCTTAAGGATTTCTGTATTCTGTCGAGAGGTTTGGTGATTTTATAAGTGAGAAGTGTCAGCTGAAAGGACCGACAATAAAACTACAAGTGAAATATATGCTCAGCGCTTAGAGCCGACCGATTAAGGGACTGGAAATGTGTTTTCAATTAGGACCCTTCATGCAAAGATGGCAATGCATGATTCACAAAGATACCTTTTAAACCTTTATCTGATGATGTGTGCTTTTTTTGATTTTTACTAATCTTACTTCTATCTGTTGCGTCTATAAGGAGAAAATTGTTAAATTTAGATGTCAGGTAGATTAATATAGATTTTAAACTTTATATTTTTCTTAATACCATTTTTTAGGGGGGTGCACATCAACCGTTAGGGGGGTACACAAAAAAAATTTCGGGGCGCTTAAGCACGCCAAAACTGCACCCCCCTAGGCTATACCTCCACTACGCTCCTGTAAAGGGACTATAGAAGTTTAAAGTGAGTCCCCATTAACAGAGCAGCATGTCTGATTCACAACGTCGTACCGTGTTAATCTTTGGTGTCAACCTTTGTCTGATCAAGTGCATGAAATCAATGAGATATTCTTATTTTCTAAGCTTAAAACCGATCATTTTTAGTTAGGATTTTTCGAAGAAGTGAAATGCGGATTTCTGCTACATAAAAAATGCAGCAGATTGTTAAGTTAGTACATCGACGATACCTTTTAAGTTGCATGTTTAGATAAAGCTAGGTTCAATTGGTACTGTTTAAGTTGCATGCTCAGATAAAGTATAGGTTCAATTGTTCAGAATCAAACTTGCCAATATTTCTAATTGAGAATCAATGGAAATTTGGTCTATAACTAGACTTTTATAATCCTTTAGTTTTCTTTAACATTTGGTTATAGCCTGACAAATTATTTATATTTTTGAAGCATTCTTGAATCCGGCCGACGCAAATATATATCAGAAATCGACATGGTATAGCTACGAAAGATCAAGTGCAATAAATTCGCCAGGAAGACCAATGTCTTCCAAAGAGAGACTTTAGAAAAGACGGAAATAAAAAATAGAAATTTAAAAAAAAGGAAGGCCAAAGTAAAACGAGGCTAAAAGAGTAAAAAGGAAATAAAACTTATTTTGTTTAATCTATATAATAAATTGCTCTTTGCTCATATATATGTATATCTGTCAGCCATAGCTGGCCAAACGGCTGAACCAAATCGGCTGAATTTTTTCGATGAAAATCGGGGGTAACAAAGGCTAAAAGATAAATTTTTCTTTTAAATTTAATATTTCTTCTTCAAAGATAGACATTTTTTAAAAAGTGTCTCAAAACTTCCACGGGCAACGCCTGGCACTCAAGCTAGTTTAGAAATATTCTTAATAATTTTATTAACTGTTTTCTTTGAGAATCTTAGTTTTGCATGGAATTATTATAGTTCTTAAACACTTTAGAACTAAGTAAAACGCAAAGGCATTGAACGTCTTAGTCAGAATCTGAAATGTTCTAACCTTATATCGTTTTATAGCATCATGTTAGACAGTTTGATATTTCAAACTTAGATAATTATAATTTCAAATACATAAGGCCTAAAACATTGGGTTGCAAAGATATTGGGATTTAAAATCTGAGTTTGTGTCTAAGACTCGTTCCTTTACATTACCTTTATTTATATTACATTTAAAGTACTAGCCTCAGAGGGCGCTTTGCGCCCATTTTCTAAATTAATTGTGAACATCTTCTCTTTGTGTACATCGTAAAACAAAACAAAAATAATTCGCGGATTTTCACAAAAAAATTCGTGGATTTTCAAAATTTTCAAAAAATTAATGTAGATCGAATTTTGATGGAGACAAATATCTGAAATTTTGATCATTCATAAACCTTCCCTGTGGTCCCTTGATGTCCCACAAAAAATTTGGGCCCGATCGGTTCAGCCGTTTTGACGTTTATTGGATACAAACAAACAAACAGACAAACAAACAACAAAAATATCCTCGTCATTATTTCTTAAAAATATTTAAACTCTGGCAATTTGCTTCACTGTCTCTGCTGCATAAATCTAACAAATAAAGGGTCACTTGAAATTACTTAATTCAGGTTAACCACCAAATGTTAGGTTTGGAAAATATTTTAGAAGACAAAAATACAAACAAAAAAATCATATTTCTATTCAACCACAACGTATAAAAAAAAGCAAAAAAATAACTAGTATTTTTACTAACTAAATTTGCAGGCCCGCCTAATCAGGTTACGTTTTTGTTATGGTTTTAGCCAATATATAGTTTATAGAAATTAGGAGTAAAGACTGGATTGAATATTAGGAGAAGAATCTGGTATAGATGTAGATATAGGGTTCAGAGGAATAAAGACAGGATAGAATATTAGGAGAAGAATCTGGTATAGATGTAGATATAGGGTTCAGAGGAATAAAGACAGGATAGAATATTAGGAGAAGAATCTGGTATAGATGTAGATAGGGTTCAGAGGAATAAAGACATGATGGAATATTAGGAGAAGAATCTGGTATAGATGTAAATAGGGTTCAGAGGAATAAAGACAGGATGGAATATTAGGAGAAGAATCTAGTATACATAGATAGGGTTCAGAGGAATAAAGACAGGATAGAATATTAGGAGAAGAATCTGGTATAGATGTAGATAGGGTTCAGAGGAATAAAGACAGGATGGAATATTTGTAGAAGAATCTAGTATAGATGTAGATAGGGTTCAGAGGAATAAAGACAGGATGAAATATTAGGAGAAGAATCTGTTATAGATGTAGATAGGGTTCAGAGGAATAAAGACAGGATGGAATATTTGGAGAAGAATCTAGTTTACATAGATAGGGTTCTGATTTATACTTGAGAATAAACCTTTTCAAAATCAATTGTTACGTATTGTACCTTTTGACAGAACCAGGTGAGTTGTGTCCTGGTTCATAATAGCTTGATGGATATCTACACTTGTCTCCCTGTGTGACATATAGAGCCAGGTGGGTTGTGTTCTGGTTAATAGCTTGTTGAATATCTACACTTGTCTCCCTGTGTGACATGTAGAGCCAGGTGGGTTGTATTCTGGTTGAATTTGATAGCGGACGGATTAAACCTGGATATATATGTTTCAAGAACTTTTTATTGATAAGATGTTTATTACATTAAGTCCAGGGGTTCCTGAGTTATGATCGGACAAACAAACAAACCAACAGAAATTTGCAACTTTATATTCACAGAAAACTAGCTGAAGTGGCCGGCCTGGCCCTTGAAATTTTTTTTGCCTTTTTTACCCCTGGGATACCCCTGGTTCCCTCAAAAAATGTCAGCCCATTCGGTCCAGCCGTTTGGCGGAGGTATATGGAACAATTTATACGAATGTTGTTGTTTTATTATATAGATATGTGAGTCCGTACAATAATGTTCTTTATTTAACTTCAATTGTCTAACTTATGCAGAAACTTTCTACCGTAGTTTCAATATTTTGTCCAGGCATTTTTAGATTAAATGCAGTAAACTTGGGTCAAGAAGGTACATTTCTAAGAGGGTTGTAATTGTACACTTTCACAAACTTATCTAATTTTTATACATGAAAAGTATTAACATTTTCTGTCATCAAACATTTTAACAATATAGTGTGATTAAAAAATATATATAATGAATATATATACAGTCAAATTGTCTTGCATGTACTATACATAATCTCTCCTTCAAACAAAACTATATGCAGAAAAAAGCATAGTTTTTAAAAAATCGACATTTTATCATACTGTTACGTTAGTAATAAATAGAATTTAAACTAGAGATAATCATTTTTGAAAATGGAAAACCCGACTTAAACTCAAATTCTGTAAGTTGAAAAAAAGGACAAAGGTCCAAAAAATAATTATGACTTGTAAGATATCTGTTTTGAAAAAAAGTAGGAGTACAATTGTAATCTATATAATAAAGCTCTTTGTTTATTTATATGTTTGCTATGGCTGGCCAAATGGCTGAATCAAATGGGCTGATTGTAGTGAGGAAACTCAAGATACTATTGGGGATGACATAAGGTAAATAAATTACAAGTTTTTGGTTTCATTAGATTTTTAAAATTCCACGGGCAACGCCTGGCACTTCAGCTAGTTTGTAATACAAAGAAAGATTACAAAACGGCGGTGGAATGAATAAAGTAAATCAAATCCAGATAAGAAACAAAAAATGGTCTTTTACTACCTCCAAACTCAAGCCTTCGTGGCTTGGCCTTTAAAAATAATTGTTTTATTTCTCTATCCCTGATAGCGCCCATCCGATTAGGATGAATGTGCATTAGATTTTTCATTTGGACTTCTGTCATGGTGGCTCTGGTCCACAATTATCTTCTTAATGCACTGAATGAACAGCAAACTAATTTTTTATGTTCTTCACTAAATTGTTTAAGATGTTAAAAGTGTGAAAGCTCTGAGTTCTAGGGGGGTGCACTGCCCACTTGCCCCCCTGTATAATCCCTTGCAGCTGCAGATTACAAAAAATGTTTTAAAGATTGCTACAGGTTTTTAAAAATCATTTTTTCTAAATTATCAAATAATTTAATCGGGTCGATTCTATAGCTTATGATGTATAAAGGTTTATATGTTATTGGAAAACTTTTATTAATACCTGTCGGTAGGGGGGGGGGGTATGTGCACACTGCACCCCCCACCCCCCGTGGGGTTAGGGCTGGTAGGGCCGAAGGGAAAAAGATTTGTTATGAGGAAAAAACCCAAGTATATTTATCTGCATGTTGGCTTACAATTTTAACCTCTAAATAACCTGTTTCTTAAATATTGTATATTCTTATGATGTATATTTCTGGACCTACGCCTATCCGTCCTACTGCCCATCCGACCAACTGTGCATGCGTGGTTATACAGCTGCTTAAGATGGACTTCGGCCGCAGCGCCCGGCCCCCTAGCAGCTGTCCTATCCGCGGCGCTCGACCCCCTAGCCAGACTATAGCCTCAGCGCTCCGCCCAGAAATTCTATTAACCTAATTTCTAACCAGTGGCGTACACAGGGGGGGGNTAGGGGGGGGTATTTACCCCCAGGATTCTAGGGGGGGGTAAATAACCCCAATAACCCCCCTTATATCCGCCACTGTCTGCAAGTATAAATAAAAAAATAAACAGCCATGGCAGCCATGCCTGGCGTATATAGGTCCGATATTGCAGTAGGTCGGAAAGTTAATATAGTTCAGAAGTTCAGTAGCTAGGGGATGTTGCGTAAAATTACCGAATCGACTCAGCTTCTGCTTTTAAGCGTAAGATAAACAATTTGTACGTTCTAGAATTCAGATTTTTCAGCTAAACCTGCAGGGTAATGTTATACATCGTCTATACGCAATATCCCCCCTACTGAACTTCCGACCTACTAACTTTCCGACCTACTGCAATATCGGACATACGTCAGTTGTTTATTTTTGTATTATTTGAGGGTTAGGTTAGGTTAAAACAATTTCTGGGCCGAGCGCCGCGGCTAGGACAGGCCAGGGGGCCGGGCGCTGCGGCCACATGTCCAGCTGTAAAACCACGTGCTAGTAGGTCGGATGTGTTGTATAGCGGATTTGGCGTAGGTCAGAAGTGGAGTATAGCGGATATGTGTAGGTCGAAAAATACACCACCACCTGCAGTAGTAAGAGATCGCTGCTGGGTGATAATATCAATATCGTTATAATATGAAAAATTGAAGAAATTCCCTTTTTAAAGTCAATTAGATGCCTGGTTAACGTAACTTAATAAGTTTTAACAATGTAAGTTTCCAGTAAAAAAAGGATTAAACCAGATTCAGCAAAGACGATATGTTCGAAAAAATTCTGACGTAATCCGCGGGAATGAACTAGTGTAAAGTGTACAGTCTCCGGTGATTGGTGAATTGAGTAAGCAACTAAGCAGACACAGGACGGTGGAACTCCGAGCGTGTGTCCTTGATTATAATAATTGCATGACTGCAATATTCGACCTGGTTTTCCTGGTTAAATAAACCTTTACGTTGAATCGGATTTTAGTTATATTAATTACGATTTTCAGAAAGCCAAGGAACGGGTTTTAATTTGCAACGAAACCTCCATTGTAAAAGGTATCCTGGGGCTTTCTTTTAACAGACTTTCTCAATTTGGAAAGTATCCAAGGGGGATTGAACTAGTGGACTTAGAACAGGAGCAGGAGCAAGATGTATAGAACACGGCAGGCCTTTAGTAGCTTGCTACCCTTCACACCGCTCTCTAACGTAGGCAAGTACTTAAAACCGGCTAAAACTAGTTTTTTTTTAAGGAATTCCGTTAAATTTGCAAATTTCACTGCCTTTGTGTAAAAACCTGCATTGCATTAATAGTTAATTATGCGGAGAGTGAAAGCTTTGGGTTCAACCCATTGACCCACAAAGTACTAGGAGTCTACGATCATATTTCAGTTAATATACTTTAATGGCGGCCTCATAGTTACATATTTTAGTTTATACATAATTTAGCAAAACTAGTCAAAACTTGTGAAATGTGAGGAATCTTAATTTTGCGGATTTTCTTTTCTTTCCCGTGGATTTTTTTCTGTTTCAGTCAGGCATCGATACTGATTTTGATATTCACCATTTTCATTGCTTATAACAACTTTTGATAAACAGAATCGGTTAAGATAAATTCAAATACTTTGTTTCGGTTTAAATTTAAAAGTTGCGATTGTAAAAAAGTTGTCGATAATTAATGCCAAAATTGGCGAAAGTTGAGCATCTTGTTCTGATCAGTCAAACGTTATCGGTGATGTTTTTCGTCGTACAATTAAAGGAAATTGTTCAGAAAAATAATTAAGTGTATATTGTATATTGGACATGAGTTGTAAGAGCTTAAGGGTTATATTAATTTTCTACCATGTTTAGAACGGTATTCATCATGGTTGGTTCGCTCCCAGATATCTCCAGCTGCCAAATCCATGTCTTGTCCTGGAACTCCCTTGAAGAGAGGATTTGCTGCTGCTCCTCCTCCTCCTCCCCCGGCAGAACCTGAAGCTCAGGAGAGCTTCCTCAATGGAACCTCGGGGGCCTACGTGGAGGAGATGTTTGAAGCATGGAGTCTGGATCCTAAGAGTGTTCATGTTTCTTGGGACGCTTACTTCAGGGGCGGAGCTTACCAGGTTAGTGTAAGAGTTAAAGGTTAGAGTTTAATTTTTTTTTAAATTCAACCCCTCCCCCTCAATCTACTAAAATTCATATTTCCTCCAATACAATTGGAATGTTTGTACGTAGCGCTAACAATTAAAAAGTTTTTTTTCTTTTCTGAAACGGGAAAAATCAACGATTTTTTGGGCTAAAAGTATCTCAAAGGGGTTAACTTTCTGGTCCTGATTTTTATTATTTTCTAAATCTTCCAAAATCTCTTATCCAAAATCATTATGTTTTTTCGTAGCGCTATAAATTTAAATAATTTGTTCTCAATTAATTTTTGAATATTAAAGATTTTACAAGTAAAAATGATCGTCAAGGAGGAAAAAACTTGCTGGGTTCTAATTTTTCTTTTTTCCTCTTCCCAATGTTTCAAAAAAAAAATCTTAAATATGCTGTTAATATTTGAATTCATGTAATTACGGCAAATTTCTTAGATTTTCAACTTCTTGTGAATAGTTAAATAATTGTAATTATTTAAGGCTCCTCCCTCTCTCGGTAACTCTACCCGTCCGAACGAGATTCCTCTGGCTAATATGCTCCCAGGATTGATTGGATCAAGCATGATGCAGGGAGGTGGAGCTCCTAGCACTCAGATCATTGATGCTCATCTAGCTGTTCAAGGAACCATCAGGTAGCTCTTCTAATCAATAGCAAGGATCTATGAGGTAGTCCTACTAATTAATAGCAAGGAACTATTAGGTAGTCCTACTAATCAATAGCAAGGAACCATCAGGTAGTCCTACTAATTAATAGCAAGGAACTGTCAGGTAGTCCTACTAATCAATAGCAAGGGTCCTACTAATCAATAGCAAGGAACTATCAGGTAGTCCTACTAATCAATAGCAAGGAACTATCAGGTAGTCCTACTAATCAATAGCAAGGAACTACCAGGTAGTCCTACTAATTAATAGCAAGACACTGTCAGGTAGTCCTACTAATTAATAGAAAGGAACTATGAGGTAGTCCTACTAATCAATAGCAAGGAACTACCAGGTAGTCCTACTATATAATAGGAAGGAATTATCAGGTAGTCCTACTATTTAATAGTAAGGATCTATTAGGTAGTCCTACTAATTAATAGCAAGGAACTATGAGGTAGTCCTACTAATCAATAGCAAGGAACTATCAGGTAGTCCTACTAATTAATAGTAAGGATCTATTAGGTAGTCCTACTAATTAATAGCAAGGAACTATGAGGTAGTCCTACTAATCAATAGCAAGGAACTATCAGGTAGTCCTACTAATCAATAGCAAGGAACTATCAGGTAGTCCTACTAATCAATAGCAAGGAACTATCAGGTAGTCCTACTAATCAATAGCAAGGAACTATCAGGTAGTCCTACTAATCAATAGCAAGGAACCATCAGGTAGTCCTACTAATCAATAGCAAGGAACTATCAGGTAGTCCTACTAATCAATAGCAAGGAACTATCAGGTAGTCCTACTAATCAATAGCAAGGAACTATCAGATAGTCCTACTAATCAATAGCAAGGAACTATGAGGTAGTCCTACTAATCAATAGCAAGGATCTATCAGGTAGTCCTACTAATTATTGGTAAATTCACACATCAAAGAAAACTGACCGTCAACTTCCATACTGTTTCGTCTTTTTTTACATATTTTGATACGTTATTTTAAAGATTTAAATTACCCTTCAAGAATCTATTTTTTAGCAATTGGTTTTGCTACGCTTTACGATAGATTTTCTTTGTAATAAATAAATATTTTTTAATGATTTATATGATGATGCAAAGTATATATACCCTGTTTAATATTTATTTTAACGAAAGTTGCGTTTAGCTGCTAAGTTATCACGTTGTACGATTTTTAAGAGGCTTAATAGAAATTATTAATTATGTAAAATATTGAGATTCCGTGTTCTTCATTATTATACGATTATACAAAAAATGTATTCTTTTCCTGATGAAATATATAGTAGTTCCTTTAGTTGCGTGACAGTTTATTTCTATGCCGGAAAACTAAATTTTTGCTATGAAAGTCGACCCACTCAACTTAACATTCTTAAAATCAAGCTAAGAACATTCCCGTAGTTCTCCCGAGTTCCCCAATCAAATCTGAAGCAAAGCGGTCAAGGGGGTCATGAGTTATGATCGGACATACAACCAGACAAACAGACAATTTATATGTATTGATTCTTATTATTTTCTTAAAATCCTTGATGTGAACAAACCACGGAATTAAATTTACGGAATTATCGGAACTCTTTTATGTCGTATTCTAATTATTTCCCCGGATTTTTCTGTTTAATGTTGGTGGATTTTCAAGAATGGTAATTTAGTCATTCTGATGTTTTCTAGGTCTTACCAGGTCCGTGGACATCTAGCAGCAAACATTGATCCCCTTGGTCTCAACAATATTGACACAGAGCAGGCCAAGAAGATGATCATCAGATCTGTTACGGTCGACTCAAAGGTCAGCCATGGCATGTTTTTAAACACCTAGAGAAAACCTTTATATTCTAATTCACAATTCTTCATTTTTATTAGTATTGAGCTCGGACATATATTGTGGGTCAGAATGATAAGATTTATTAACGACTTTTAGTCAATGTAATTCTGAATTTGAAAAATATTTCAAGCAAGGGGCGAGGGACGTACTTCTCACAGAGGGGTTATTTAAAAGAATGAATAAAGTTTTGGAAACTTTAGAAAATATTTCATTCTGATCCAATTTTACTATTTTTATCGTCAAGATATAAATTAGCATATTACTTGTTGAAACTGAATAGAATAGAAAGGTTTAGTTTTATTGCTGCACATAATGCTTGTAATAGATTTAACATGTTTGCATCGTATCTTTTAGTTTTAATCCTTACATTTTTAATATTAACTATTTTTCAATTTATTGTTTGTTTTGTTTTGTCGTTTTTTGTTTGATTTACTTTCAACAAAATACTAATTCTGTTTTATTTTTTTACTAGGATTTTAAAGAGAAGGTAATTTTTTATTTATTTGGGTTCAATTATAATTTTTTTCTACTTTCAACAGCTTTTCTACTTTCTGTGTTTCCCTCCCCGTTCCCCACATTCCTCCCCCCCTCTTCCTTTCACTTTCTCCTGACCTCAACCCGCTTTCCTTCTGGTAGGGGGGGGGGGGGTCCTCCATTTATCAAATATAGCAAATGAGGTTCAACATTTTCAATAATAGAAATAAGAAGATTTTTTAAGCAGGTGGTTAGTAGTTGGAATATTAGTAGAGAAGGGTTTATAATACACATTGTACATTAAACGACTGCCAAAAATAATTTAAGAAATGTAGAATTATTGACGTTTGTAAAGCCTAACGAATCATTTTTCTTGCCCCTCCAGAGAATTAAATAATTCAGTTTTAATACTTTTAAAATCCTTTTTATCACAGTGCTTAAGATCTGGATCCGCCCGTCCGCTACATGGATCCGTATCCGGGTTTAAGGGGGGAACTATTTAACAAAATATATTTTCAAACCTTTTCGGTCTCAAAACACTAATCTCAACTGTTGACTAACGAGATATAAAAATGTGAAAACCAAATCCGAATCCATATTTTAAACTTACGGATCCGGATCAAAATGGAGTGGATTCTTAGCAATGCGTCTGCTAATTGTGATTCTATATATTCCTGTATATCGTCAATTTGGTTAATTAAAAGTAGTTTAGTAGACCACTAAGTGTTAATCTGTTTTTTTTTATTATTTGTTTTTACAGCATCGTAGACTAGATATAATGTTAGTGTTAGAACTAGGTTTAACTTTAAACTAATAGAGTTTGAATATATATTTGTACTATTGTTAGGACCTGGATACAGTTTATCAACTCCCTCAAACTACATTCATCGGTGGATCCGACACTTCTCTCCCTCTTAGAGAGATTATCTCCAGGCTTGAGAAGGTGTACTGTGGTAGTATCGGAGCTGAGTATATGCATATACAGGACCTGGATCAGGTCAACTGGATCAGGCAGAAGTTGGAAACACCTGGAGCACTCACCCTTGGTAATGATGATAAGAGACGTCTACTCGCTAGGTAATTAATTTCAGAACTCGCCGTGTCGCTGAAAACTTTGTTATACTTCACGATAGATTTTTTCCCGGTTTTTTATTCATGCGGAATAGACAAGGTTTCAGAATAATAAATATAAAACTTTAAATGGTTAATTTTATATTTTTGCCAAAAAAATGTCTTCCTCTAAATTTGAAAATCTTTAAAATCACTCATTTCGGTGCAATTTCTCCTCAAATTAATCTATATTTCGCAGACACAACTCGATATTTTGCATATTTCAGGCCAAAAGATTTGCCTAAAGTTTATGCAAGCAGGGCAAAGCTAAATTTTACCCTGCTAAATATTGAATTTCTAAAAGACTTCCATTTGCTCCTGTCAAGTTGGCAACTTAAAGGGAGTATTCGCGAAAAATGAATGGGGGTATAGACTAACGTCGAAAAATATTCGATGGTGATTGCTACTAATCTAACTTCTATCTGTTGCGTCCAAAAGGAGATAATGGTTAAACACGACTCAAACCGTAGAACGTAGCGTCAATACAAATGTACAAAGTTGCAATATTTGACTCGGATAGTAAAAAAAACCGATTTAATTTCAAACAAATCATTCAGATATAACAACCTAAAATCATTGATTTTTTTCGACGCATTTTTATATAGTTGATACTTATAATATTTTTTATTTGTTTTACATACAATGCACCTAAAACGACGATTATTTGGCCGCCAGGTGTCTACTATCAATTCTCCTAATGGTTCCACGTGACAGATTTACCTAGCGGACAAAAAATCCTCGTTTTAGTTTCATTGTATTCAAAACAAATAAAAAATATTATAAAATATCAACTATATTCGAATGCGTCGAAAAAAAATCGATGATTATAGTTTGTAATATCTGGATGATTAGTTTAGAATTAAATTGATTTTTTTACGATCCGATTCGAATATTGCAACTTTCTGAATTTTTAAACCAATTTCCTCCTTATAGACGCAACAGATAGAAGTAAGAATAGTAGCAATCACTATCGAATATTTTTCGACGTGAGTCTATTCTCACTTTCATTTTTCGCGATTACTCCCTTTAGACAACTTATATTATGAAAAAATAACAACCATCATTTACATCTAAAGTTCCCAAAACATAGCAAATTTGAGTTTTAATGAGAGTTTTCAATAATTTTTATTGTCTCTTGTTTAAATTGTTAATTTGTAATAGACGGTGTTATTGATTGATTATTTGACTCCAGGATCTCCCGATCTGCTGGATTCGAGAACTTCTTGGCCAAGAAGTGGACTGCTGAGAAGAGGTTTGGCCTGGAAGGTGTAGAGATGTTGATCCCCTGCATGAAGCAGGTTATTGACAGGTCCACAGAGCAGGGCGTGGAGTGTGTAGTGATGGGAATGCCCCACAGAGGACGTTTAAACGTGTTGGCCAACGTGTGCAGGAAACCTCTAGAGCAGATCCTCACACAGTTCGCCGGCCTCGAGGCTGCCGACGAGGGTTCTGGAGATGTCAAGTACCATCTTGGAACCTATATTGAGAGATTAAACAGATCAACCAACAAGAATATCAGGTTGAGTGTTGTAGCTAATCCCTCTCATCTTGAGGCCGTGAACCCTGTGGTAGAGGGTAAGGTTAGAGCTGAACAGTTCTACAGAGGAGATACTGAAGGGAAGAAAGCAATGTCTATTTTACTTCACGGAGATGCTGCATTCGCCGGACAGGGTGTTGTTTACGAGACTATGCATATGGCGGAGCTTCCTGATTATACTACAAGAGTGAGTTTGTAGTAAATAATTCAGGGGGAATATTTCTCGGATAAGTGACTCCTCCACCTTGTTTAGAAAATTAAACTACGGTGGTCGACGTTTATATTAATACAATGAAGACAATTTTACTGTAAAAGTTTTTAATTCTAATAAGCATTTTTAAAATAACAAGTTTACAAGTAAACAAAGAGAATTGATACCTTCTTTTTGTTTTGTTACTACGATGTCTGCACCCCTTCCCTACCTGCTGGACCTAAAAGTATGGCTGAACTGTCTTGAAAAATAAAACTGAATCCCATTTTAATCTGCCCATAGTAAATTCATAAAATAAAGCATAATGGACCTTATAAGATATAGTATTTAAAACATGTATGACCCGCATAAAGTTTAAAATGCTAAATTGAATCAATTTATATTTATTCCCCTGATGTTTAAACTTGGGCAAAAGGATTTGAGTAGCATCCGGTCATATTTGGATTCAAAATCGGGTTAAACAGTTATTACATGAAACAGCTTCTAACAAATATAGTTCAGCTTATATCTTCAATATTCAATTAATCAGATTGTTATCAAACATAAACTCTGGGTTTGGTAGCGTAATGTCAGATATACACAAATTAACGATATTTTCATTTTTCATTTTAAGAAAACCAAAAATGATTCACAATTGAAACAAAAAAGATAAAATTTTTCCTTCTGCGTATTTTCTTTAACTCGACTCGTAGATTTCTTATTCAGAGAATATGAAGCAGTTTGTGTTTTTCGAGCCTTTTGAAGGATATATAAATGTTATATTTTTCTATATTTTTAGGGAACTATTCATATTGTTGCAAACAATCAGATTGGATTCACAACCGATCCTCGATACTCCCGATCCTCCCCTTACTGTACCGACGTAGGTCGGGTTGTCAATGCTCCTATTTTCCACGTGAACGCAGACGACCCAGAGGCTGTCCTCCTTGTATCGAACATTGCCGCGGAGTGGCGCGCAACCTGGCACAAGGATGTTGTTATTGATCTGGTCGGGTACAGGAAGTTTGGGCACAATGAGATCGATGAGCCGATGTTCACCCAGCCCATCATGTACTCCATCATCAAGAAGCATAAGAATGTTCTAGGTAAGAAGAATTTTCAGGCGTTTTTTAGATTTTTCAAGATACTAATGTAAAACTGCATATTTCATAGTTTGGTTTGGTTTTATAAAATTGCTTTTTTTTAAACTTCAATTTAAAATAAGCCTTAAAAAGATTCAAGTACTTTTCTGGACATTCAGAGACATTAGTATACACATTTTAAAAGAAAATATATAAATGGTTTTCAAATCTAATGCAGTAAAAAATGTCCAAGCATAAATATATTTTTTTCAATCTGAGTATTGCTCGTTTAACAATGAGTCAATTACACAACAAGAGTTTCATAACGAATACGTCATTTTAACAGCGTTCTTTGATCTATTTTCTTATCTCCACGGCTTGCAATTTTCTTTCCCAATTTGCGTCAAATATGCGAGAAATCTTGCACTAACGTTCTTCTTATCAATTACAATTGTGTGCATTTTATCTTGTTTATTTTAGTCTTTTTATTGTTCTGGAGATTATATATATTTTTCATTTCAAAGCTGTCATAACGCATTAGAATTTCCTTTTTTTAGCTTATTTTTCTCGCTTAGCTCGTATAAAAAAGGTTGAATGTTTTTCATAAGTTTGGGTCACACTTGAGTCATGTGACATAAAAGTCCCGTCATTTTAAAGACATTTTAAGGAGCTTTCTCCCTGTGTACGGTGTAGTGAATGTAAATTCTAATCTATATATAATATGTTCTATGGGGTTATTTAACTATCTTAACTAGGTTACAGGATAAACCTTTTAAGCTTTCTCATTCAAACTTGCAAACAGGCAGATATACATTTGTTACTTAGCCGAGCATGTAAACCCTATAATACCGGGGGGAGTAGGGTTAAGATCCCCCCCCCCAGAATATTGGTTGCTTTAAGAATTTATACAAGGTACCATGATCCCTCCTAGCCATAGAGAATAGAATATATAGAGAGGAATTAAAAGAATCTCTCGGTATGAATTTTTTCAGTCCCTTTCAGCCTAAAAGGGAGTTCAAAGTGTACAAATCATGTAAATGTTCGCAAATTATATGCAGTCGAGTACATTAATACAGTATGTTCCCTAGACTATCCATTTCAATTTCGAATTCTTTAAACTGTTAAATAAACTTTATAAAATGAATTAGGTGAATAAAAATCATCATTTGATTTATAGTTATAACGGAAAATCATCTTTTGTAAAGTGGAAGGCATAGAGTCTATGTGAAATGATCATTGGTCAATTATGAAACCAGCCTATTTCATAATTTTGGTTTCTTTCAACAATAATTTTAGATTTTCTATAAAATTATATTCCAGGGCCCAACAGGTTATATAGCATAAATATGTGAAGTACGCCTGCAGTATGGAAACAGTACAACAAAATGGCCGTTTTACACTTTTTCCAGTAAATTCCTCTCTATATATTCTATTCTCTATGCTCCTAGCGCATTTCAACAGAAAAGGATTTGCGAGGGTGTGGGCCATGATACCCCCCCCCCCCCCCCCAACGGTTGTTGATAGATATAAGGAATTCTCATGAAACTTTGCAGATACGTTAGCAAAATTAAAATTAGGAATATTGTCAACATCTTATATATATAATAAAACTCAACTCTTTCTTTGCTTATACATTGTTGTTCACTTTAGATTGCCAAACGCCTGGACCAAATTGGTTGACATTTATGAGTTAACCCATGGGTACCCCGGGGACACCAGTTAGTACTTAATATAAATAAACACAAATAAGATTATAATCTATTTAGATATTTACTCTGACAAATTGATCGGTGAGGGTGTTGTAACCAAGGAGGAAGTTGATGCTGTTATTGATAAATATGAGAAGATCTGTGAAGAAGCATTCAAGAAGGCTGGAGAGGAGACTCAGGTAATAAATCATATATTCAAGGATTCTTAGATTCTTTTTATTCATCTTCTTGGCTCATAAACCTAGATAGAGTTTATGGAAGGTTGAAGATGGTCATCAGTAAATATTTGTCCACGTTTCTATAATGTCTTCTTCAGAACAAAATATATTTTTATAGATTAAACATGTTAAAGATTTGACAAAGCAACCTGAAAGAGTTAAAAAGGTCACTGGTCAACTGATATAATAAACCAATCAATTACTTACAGCAATTTCTGAGAATATTATCAAAAGCTCAAGAACTTCATTATTCCGTATTATCCCTTCTGTGTTCCACAAACACTGGCTGGACTCCTCCTGTTAAAGTTTATCTATGATTTAATATATTATGTTATCCAGGTGTTCCACAAACACTGGCTGGACTCCCCCTGGTCCGGGTTCTTCGAGGGTAAGGATCCCTTGAAAGTATCGGATACTGGTCTGCACGAGGATACTCTGGTTCATATTGGTAAACGGTTCTCTCAGGGTCCACCCAATGCACCAGACTTCATTATTCACAGATCCATGGAGCGAATCCTTAAGGTGAGTTAACATAAACTTCTTAACTTAAAAAATATAAAAATATTAGTATTTTGTTTGTTTACAAATAATATATTAATGACACTGGAAACTAGAAAAGATTGATTATTTCTTGGATATTTCTTTCTTTACCAACATAGAAATAACTAATATTTCTATCTTATTACTAACTCAAAAACAATTATTCTTTGATAATTCTATCTTATTGTCAACTTATAAATGATTATTACTAACTTGATAAAAGTATTTTAGGATATTTTTTTGTAACACTTATTTAAAAATTAGTGTTTTGGAACAGTCTTTCTTTTGACCAACTTTATGTCTTATTATTTTCCGATTTTATCTCAAATATTCTTTTCTGATACTGATACTGATAAACTTTTATTAATATTTTAGCAATAGTTATGTTCAAGGACTGATGAGGATATAAAAATTTATCGTGATTTATTCCCAAACACAGGTTTTTCTGTGAGAGTGAAAACCTTTTTTGGCGATAAGGACAGTATACACTTCTATCAATATTTCAATATTTAGGCTCGAATGGAAATGGTAAACAAGAGAGAGATTGATTGGGCGCTGGCTGAAGCACTTGCCTTCGGTGGACTTCTCAAGGAAGGAATTCATGTTCGTCTGTCTGGACAGGACGTAGAGCGTGGTACCTTCTCCCATAGACATCATGTTCTTCATCACCAGACCAAGGACAGGTCAACCTACAAGCCCCTAGCAAACCTGTACCCTGATCAGGCTCCGTATACTGTGAGTAACTCCTCCCTGTCTGAGTATGCTGTACTCGGGTTCGAGCTCGGGTTCTCCATGACCAACCCTAATGCTCTGGTGCTCTGGGAGGCTCAGTTCGGAGATTTCTCCAACACTGCACAGTGCATCATTGATCAGTTTATTGCTAGCGGTCAGGCTAAATGGGTTCGACAATCTGGTTTAGTTATGCTTCTACCCCACGGTATGGAAGGTATGGGACCTGAGCACAGCTCTGCTCGTCCTGAAAGGTTCCTTCAACTCTGCGCTGATGATCCAGAATATTTCCCCCCAGAGGAGGAGGAGTTTGCAATCAAGCAGCTCAGCCATATCAACATGATCGTCGCTAACTGCTCCACACCTGCAAACTATTTCCATATTCTTCGTCGTCAGACCGCTCTTCCCTTCCGTAAACCCTTGATTGTGATGACCCCTAAGTCCCTGCTGAGACACCCTGAGTGCAGATCTAGTTTTGATGAGATGTTGCCTGGAACTGAGTTTAAGAGAATGATCCTGGATGCTGGACCCGCAGGACAGAACCCATCCAGTGTTAAGAAGGTTCTCTTCTGTACTGGAAAGGTGTACTACGATCTCCTGAAGGAGAGGAGAGAGAGAGGATTAGAAGATCAGATTGCGATCCATACCATTGAACAGATTTCTCCCTTCCCCTTTGATATTATGAAGAAGGTTACAGATCAGTACTGTAATGCAGAACTCTGCTGGGTTCAGGAGGAACACAAGAATATGGGAGCTTGGACTTATGTACAGCCCAGAACTCAGACCGCCATTGGTGGATATCACAGGTTGGATATTTTATATTTATTCTTACAACTTCATTCATATTAATATACTTTATAAAGATTTTAGTTCTTGTATTCTTTTTGAAAACCTGTATTCCTTCCTCCCTTTAAGATTTGTTTTAACACTTAAATTATTCTTATTGCACTTAATATATCATTTCATATTGTTGATATAATAATACGTATGAAAATACATCTACGAAGGTTAGAGTAAAAATGTACCGCATATAATGGGAGGAATATAATCCAAGATTTATACTACACTTTGAGCTAAAGGAATTTCAAGTATAAATACTGCGGAACGGAGATACTTATAGAACTCACTGTGAAAACATTTTCATGATAATTTACGAGAATAAGCTAGATTTTCTGTTCTGATCACTGCTAATCAAATTTTTAAATCAAACACACAACCCTTAATCTTTAAAATATCGCTCGTCGCTAATATATGTATACATGTAAGCTATAGCTGGCCAAACGGCTGAACCAAATTGGCGGAATTTTTTGAGGAAAACCTTGAGTAACCCTTATTTATATTTTTTCAAAAATCGATTTTTTTTTACAAATTCAAAATTTTAATGCCGGGCACGAGTTTATTATTTATGAATAATATTGTTGTATTTAGGTTACTGCAGTATATTGGTCGTGAAACTGCACCCTCTCCTGCCACTGGTAGCAAGGCAACCCATTACAAGGAGCTGAAACATTTCCTAGCTCAAGCCATGTCCTTGTAGATATAGAGGATAGAGAGAATACAAGATCATAATCCTGGACCTAACATACTTCCAAATATTAAATTATAGTTTACTTTAGTCCAATCATTCGACAAGAAGATATTCTGTAAAATTGTTCCGGATACTCTCTCCTCTGTAAACCCTGGGAACTAGATCTATTAATACGAGTATTTAAATAATATTTAAATCTATTTTGTTAAAGCACTATTGTTAATTTACCGATGGGTATGTAAGTGATATCTGATGATAATATAAATACAGTGAATATTTACTCTTGTCGTATTAATCTTGTAATTCTTGTATTTTCCAACTTTTAATTGTTTTATTGAGAAGAGATATTTGTTGCTTGAGATTTATGCCAGTTTACTATATACACTCTCATCCGTGATTTTGTTCCATCATTTGAGAATACGGATACCAGAATACGGATACCAGAATACAGATACCAGAATACGGATACCAGAATACGGATACCAGAATACGGATACCAGAATACAGATACCAGAATACGGATACCAGAATACGGATACCAGAAAACAGATACCAGAATACAGTTACCAGAATACGGATTCAGAATACGGATAGAATATGGATTCCAAAATACGGATTCCAGAATACGGATACCAGAATACGGATACAAGAATACAGATACCAGAATACAGATACCAGAATACAGATACCAGAATACGGATACCAGAATACGGATACCAGAATACAGATACCAGAATACAGATACCAGAATACAGATACCAGATTACGGATACCAGAAAACAGATACTAGAATATGGATACCAGAATACAGTTACCAGAATACGGATACAAGAATATGGATTCCAGAATAAGGATACCAGAATACGTATACCAGAATACGGATATCAGAATACGTATACCAGAATACAGATACCAGAATACGGATACCAGAATACAGATACTAGAATACAAATAACAGAATAACGGATACCAGAATAAGGTTACCAGAATACGGATACCATAATTGTAATCATATTTTGTGGCAAACATTGAAGGTATCCTTCCTCATTGTAATAACTGAACCTGGGAGATAATTTAATATTTGGAGAAACTGAACCTAGGAGATAATTCTATATTTGGAGAAACTGAACCTGGAAGATAATTCTATATTTGGAGAAACTGAACCAGGAAGATAATTCTATATTTGAAGAAACTGAACCAGGAAGATAATTCTATATTTGAAGGAAATGAACCTGGAAGATAATTCTATATTTGAGAAACTGAACCTGTAAGAAAATTACATGTTTGGAGAAACTTAATTTGGAAGATAATTTTATATTTGGAAAAACTGAACCAGGAAGATAATTCTATATTTGAAGAAACTGAACCAGGAAGATAATTCTATATTTGAAGAAACTGAACCGGGAAGATTATTCTATATTTGGAGGAAATGAACCTGGAAGATGATTCCATATTTGGAGAAACTGAACCAGGAAGATAAATCTATAATTTAAGAAACTGAACCTGGAAGATTGAGATCTGTACAGAGTGCAGTACGATCATCCTGTACAAAGTACATTACACTAATATGTTTGTTTGACTGCAAAGCTTGAAAAATACATTTAATTAACAAAGGTTTACATATTATAAAAGTAATGTTTTATTATAATGAAAAATTCCTTACTATAATGGATAAATAAATAAATAAATAAAAGATTATAGTCCGGTTATTGAACAGTACTAAAACAACGTTTTGTCTTCTGAAATAAAAATGACAATTGATTTTAAATGTAAATCACTAATTTTATAAGTATTATTCTTTTTAACTCTTGAAGCTGCACGTGAAGATTGTTTATACTGTCCATCGGAGGTAAAGTTTGGTTTGGTTTCCGGCTCCGGGAGAAAATTTCAGTCAAAGACGATTTTACAACGGAGTAAGCTAATTGTTTAAGGTTAACAACATTACGCTAATATGTTTTGTTTAACTTCAATTTGAAATCAGATAAAAGAAAGATTAGAACACAAAGCTTAGATACTCCATTTTTATTTTGCATCCATTTTATTCTTCAATATTTAATTTTACATCATTTTTAGCTCTAGTTCTTGTTGTACAGATGTTGTACAATTTACATCTGTACATAGTTGTACATTGCAACAACCCTTCTAATTGTGATAATAGATTTGAATTTCATGAAATGTTGTGGTTAGCAATTTTTTCTCCTAATTGTAGAAATGTACATGTTCTGTAGCGTGTACTGTATTGTGTACAGTGTACATAACCTAGACTATAACTGACATCTGACCGTTATATCTAATTATATTCGTGTGCAGTTTAATATGTCCTCACGCTTATTGTATTAGGGAATTATAAATCAAATTTATACTTAAGCAAATTCTTTTAAGAATTTTGAAATAAAGGAATTGAGTTTTTGCCGCAAAGTCTGATTTTCTATTATAGCTGTGCAACCCAATGTCGTAAAGCTTACATATTTCAAACTAAAATTTGTTGAAATTGTGAACTTTTTATCTTTCGAATTGCTTCCTCTTTGCGAATTTCGCGTAAATATGCCTTTATTTCTCGAGTTTTGTTCCCTAATTTCGACTGGACACCCCATGATGTAGGAGTAGTGTGTCCAAATTGATGACGTTGCCATTTTTTTCCAGTCTTAGATGTTTAAAATATGCAATAATGGCTTCCTCTTCAGGGTGTCCGTCCTCGAATTCTAAATCCTGAAGCTTTTAAATAAACCCCAACCAGAATTCACACTGGGAATTTTTTTAGATCTTAAGAAAGCTTTTGACTGTTGCAACTTAGATATTCTTTTAAAAAAACTAGAGTATTACGGTTTTAAAAATGTAGCTAACACATGGTTTCAAAACTATTTAGTAAATAGGACTCAATATGTTTGTATAAATGGTATTTTNCCCATGTGGAATGAGTTTGAAATCAGATTTGCAGATTCTCTAGACAAGTTTTGTGAATTTTGCGTTCTCTACACAAAATATTTCATGAAAATATTTTTTTAATAAAAAGTTTAAAATTTCTTCTCAACACATCTCAAACATATGATATATAGTTGCAATGTGACACAAAATTACCAATTTACTGCTGATTTAGAAAGTGCTGGATATTTTTTCTCTTTGGACAAGTAACTAATGCATTGGTACATTTTTGACCTAAATTGTTAAATATCTCTTAAATATGAACCAATAGATACTTGTCCCGGAAGAAAAAATAATATCCCACGCTTTCTAAATCAGCCGTACATTAATTGGTAAAACATTTTATTATATTATAAATCCCAATAATCATTAAATAGTAAATCCATTAATTGAATATTTTAATATTTTATATAATACTTATTGTAGAACTAGAACTATATGGGATGGATGTGTACATTTAATACTTCAGGCTAAATATTGGTTCCATGATCAAGAACTAGAGAACCTAGAGAAGAACTGGTTCCTCTTGGCATGAAATTATTTATTTCAGAGTTATTATTATCTCAAGATGTCTGGCTTGGAGAATATGATCGATGATAATATGAGACACTTACTCAAGGTATTTATATTTGAACAAAATATAGAATTATTGTTTCATAAAAACTGATAATTAGGATTTTATCAAGAACTCTGATATTTTAGTTCCTGCCTAAGAAGGATAGGATGTATGAGAAGAGAGAAGACGAGAGTAGATTGAAACTAAGGAGAAAATGCAGGACAAGGTTGTAACACAATCTGGAGGTTTAAATGCTGAGAAGAGGATGAAGGAAAGTGCACTGATGTAGGATAAGGATGGGACGGGAGGAACAAGAGATATCTTGACATTCATTTACCATTCAGTGGGTCTGATCATAGCCCGGAGATATTCTGCAGGCCTAATCAAAACCTGGAGATATCCAGCAGTTCTAATCTGAACCTGGAGATATTTAGCAATTCTAATCTTACCCCGAAGATATTCCGCAGTTCTAACCTGAACCTGGGGAGATATTCCGCAGGTCTAGTCTGAATCTAGAGATTTAAATGTTGAGAAAAGGATAAAGAAGCCAAGTTTACTGAAGTAGGATAAGGTTGGGACGCGAAGAACAAAAAATTTGTTCAACTTCGTATTCCATTTAGTAGATCTAATCTGAACCTGGACATTGAGATATTCACCAGGTCTGATCTAAACCTGGAGATATTGAGAAATTTATCAGATCTTATCTAAACCTGGAGATATTGAGCTATTCAGCAGATCTTATCTGAACCTGGAGATGTTTAGCGATCTTATCTAAGCCTGGAAATATTGAGCTATTCAGCAGATCTAATCGGAACCTGGAGATATTCAGCAGAGCTAATCTAAACCTGGAAATATTGAGCTATTCAGCAGATCTAATCTGAACCTGGAGATATTCAGCAGATCTAATCGGAACCTGGAGATATTGAGCTATTAAGCAGATCTAATCTAAACCTGGAGATATTCAGCAGATCTAATCTAAACCTGGAGATATTGAGCTATTCAGCAGATCTAATCGGAACCTGGAGATATTCAGCAGATCTAATCTAAACCTGGAAATATTTAGCTATTCAGCAGATCTAATCGGAACCTGGAGATATTGCACGTCATGTGTAATTATAAATTATATTCTGGTTCAAATTGCATTTATAATTTAACACCGAACATATTCTGAAATTTATTTTATGATACAAGTTCTATTTCTTACTACAGTCATGATACAAGTTCTATTTCTCTCGTAAT
This sequence comes from Eurytemora carolleeae, assembly GCF_000591075.1. Taxonomy (NCBI): domain Eukaryota; kingdom Metazoa; phylum Arthropoda; class Copepoda; order Calanoida; family Temoridae; genus Eurytemora; species Eurytemora carolleeae. The sequence continues at coordinate 451,407 of NW_019396243.1, read as the reverse complement.
TTCTCTTTTTGTTATTCTCCTATTAATGTAATATTTAAATTATGAAATCTGAAGTTAAATTTTAGATTTTTCAGAGAAAGTAAGAAGAAAATGGAGAACATGTTGTCGGGATTAGAGAGAATGGTGTTTTATGATCTTATAGTTGTGCTCAAGTATTTAACTAAGAAGGACAAGATGTCATTGAGAGCTTCAAGTACAACCTTGCGGAGACGGATTGACGAGCTGGAGAAAACTTTCAAGGTTTGGAGGATACATGGAGATGTTGATTCTACAAGACTGAGAAAATTTTCAGACGAGATACATACTATTCAAGGTAACACATTCAACCAGGAGTATAATTGCAGACTTACAATTTGAATACTCTTGAAACAGAAATTATAGCATGTTCAACAATCAACATATAAGAGTCTCTTTAAAAGACAGGCCTTAATTTTGAACAATGTTTGGACGTAAAATATATTATTTTCAATCTAATGGGACAAACAAAAATCTTGTTTTATGTTCATACCTACTTTTATTCACGTTTGAAGTTTGGGAAATCCTCTGATACATTTCAGCTTTTTCCGACAAAAGCCTCCGTTTAAAAAAGAAAATATAAAGTTTGGAAATCCTTTGATGTTAATACGGTACAAACAATTTAACAATAAATCTTAAATGGTGTTTGTTTGTTAATTTATATCTGAAAGGAAATGAGTCTTTTCCACAAATTGAAATTTTCAAATCGCTATATCTCTAGAACCTAATGGAATAAACCTTTGATATTTTAAACTCAGATTATTTAATATAACAGAATTCTTAGTTTGAAATATCTAAAAGCTACAAAATTGGGTTGCAAAGATATAAGGATTGTGGCTAGAATTCAGTTTCTGTATAGCTAATTGTGATAATGTTGGTTACAAACTGAGAGTTTTTAAAATTCTGCAAAAATTGCTATGATCAATAATTAATCATAATACAACGATTTGTTTGCAAAAAAACTCGTTTTTCTAATCCCTATATCTTTGCAACATGATGATATTTTAAAATTATGCTAATCAATCTTACAGAATTCATAGTATGAAATATCTAAATTACACATTTTTTCCACAATATGTAAATGTATGTTAGAATTAGATTCATAAAATGTTGCTAATGTACGTAAGGGTAAAATCTAAGTTCTTTCTGAGAGATATTATTAATGTAAAATATGATATTTTTGATAGAGGAAAACAATATCAATAATAAATGTGGAAATTTTATCAAATTTTTGTAAAAATTAATAATTTTAAATTAAATGTAAAATATTATTTGATTTCGGAGTTTGAAATCTCAAAAATTTTCATTCTGTGGTTTTGGTCATTATTATTTCAGGTTAAAAATATTCGGCTCAATTTTTATTTTGTTAAAAAATGTAATACTTAATGTTTAATAGGTTTTCTTTTTAGAATTGGAAATCTCTGATCTTAGTTCTCCTGGTTGTGGTCCAGTGTTCAAATACTTGGTGGAGAAACACGAGGAACTAGAAGCTATCAGTAAAGGTGAGAGGAGTAGAGAGGATGAGATGGTTATCTTGTTGACTATATTCTCTAATCTTAATCTAAGGTCCATTGCGATTGAAAATAGCGGGAATACAGGAGATATATTCAGTCGTCTCCCCAGTACTCTCCCTAACCTAGAGAAGCTGGTAGTGACTAATTGGAGGTCGTTATCAAATCAAGGAATTATTGAGATATTAAACAGATCCAGGAGTAATCTCAGAGAATTAGATTTATCTGATTCTAACATTACGGGGGTTGGAGTAGAGGAAGGAGTAAACTCTCTTCCAAACCTAGAGGTACTGAACCTGTCTGAGTGTCTGAATCTGACAGATCTTAAGAACTAGACTCACGTAGAACATTGATGGTTCTGCGCTATTGTCTAGGGCATTGAAAAGAGATTAGGGCTTAATCTCTTCATTTTTCTCAATTCATCAAGGTATAGCGGATAGATATAGATAGAGCAGATATGGTGCTCGTTTATATTGTGCTACGAATTAGGGATATCGATGTAGCGTAGTTATCCCCTTTTCTTCACATCATGACATCATGGTTTCTCGGCGGTGAGGTTTGTTGGTTCAGGAGGCGTTACAGTTTACTCAGACTAAATCAGTAAAAAAAAGATTATTAGTTTATTATGAGAGAAGATTCGGGGTAAGAAGGAAGATTCAGATTTTAAACCAGAGTCCTCATAATTTAAAGATGAAAAATATCAATAAAGATTTATTAATTAAGACAGTTTATTTATAGGGACTCGATTTTACTGTGGGTTTTTTATTTCTTTAGTCTTTAATTAATCTTACGGACATAATTTTTTACAATTTTTTATAATTTTTTTGCTTGCAGTAGCAAAGTTTTATATCCGAAATATTAAATTAAAGGATAAAGGATGAAAAGAAAATCTTTAAACTTAGACAACTGACATTGTATACTCAAAGTTTGAATTTTGTTAGAATTGTATTCCAATAGCATGTACATTAGTTTTGGTGCAATAGGGTTTCAACCTTAACAATCCAAAATGATCCGTGTGCACGCTCCTGCTCTCTGTATATAAAAGGTTAAAAATTCATTGATAATGAAGGAAATCTGCCAGTCTTCTCGGGGACTTATGGAGATACTGAGTATCACAGATATCAGATTGAAGACTGTAAATGTATCCCTGTGCAGGAATATTTCTACTGCAATAAGAAGCACTCTCATTACTCAATATCCTTCTGTTGAATTCATATATCGTTAATCAGCTCATCTCATACAGATAATAAAGAACTGAACACCATACTACACAGAATATACTTGATTAGTTTTCTACCTAAAAACTAGTTCTTTTTCTCATTTCTAGATTTAATGTATCTACAGATATTTGAAAATATAGGTTCTATTTAAACGTTTCTCCTGTGGAAACCATTTACACCATTTACTAAAGATGTAAAGTAATCATTCTGGGACAGAAAAGTTTTTCTCGCAAAATCAACCCAGGTCTGAATGATAAAGTTTTCACGTCAATTTGTATAAAAAAAATTCTCCAGTTCTAAATTTTAGTCTGATTTTTTTGATACTTTCTTCTTTTTATAAAAATCAAAATGATGGTAAAATATTATTTTAACAAATCTGATGTTAATATCTATATAAAATATACTTCTCTTCTAAACCTGTTCAGTATATTCTATTAAATTTACGGATATATCTTCCGTAATAATGTAAATTATATACAATGGTGATGATTTGTCTTCTCCGTTTTTGTAAATTTAAAGTCGTTTACATCTTCTTTGAAAAAAAAAACTGTTTATTTCAGATTATTAGAATGAATGTATGAGAAGAGAGGAAAATATAATAGATTGAAACTAGGGAGAATATGCAGGACAAGGTTGTAACAGAACCTGGAGATTTAAATACTGAGAAGAGAGGAGAATAGAATAGATTGAAACTAAGGAGAATATGCAGGACAAGGTTGTAACACAACCTGGAGATTTAAATACTGGGAAAAGGATGAAGAAAGCCAAGTTCACTAAAGAAGGATAAGGATGGGACGGGAGAAGAATAAGATATATCTTTCATTTCACTTTCCATTCAGCAGATCTAATCTGAACCTGGAGATATTCAGCTGTCTCAATTTAAACCTGGAGATATTTAGCAGGTCAAACCTAAACCTGGAGCTATTCACGGTTTACCAGGAATTTATCTACTGCAGTGAGAAGCACTCTCGACCTTCTCAATATCCTTCCGTTCAATTTCTCTATTTGTAAATCCTGGATACAGATAATGAAGAACTGAAGAGAACTCCATGATACACAGATTAATGTTTAAAAGTTTTCTATCCATAAACTATAATAATTAATCTCTGTATATTTAGATTCAATGTATCTACTAATATTAGAGACTTAATACTTTATTCATAAGTTTCTCTTGTGGAAACCATGTTTACTTGATTTTCAACATGTAAATTAATCATTCTTAAATAGTACTTTAACAGAAATGTTAATTGTTTTATTTTTGTAATAATTCAATCCGGGCCGGAATAATATTATCTTATGTTTGTTTTGTATTATCTTTTGTAACCCTTGTATCTCTACCTGAATACAGAATAGTTCAGACTTTTAACAAGAATAATTTATAAATTCATTTATTTTCCATTTTTTTGGTGGATTTTTTCTTTTTCAACACAAATCATAATATTTCTGATAAACACAAAAACTACGGATTTATTTATTTTTATTTCTTGGAGGATTTGTGTTAATGTGTAACTTATCATTAGTTTTAAATATTTTTTAAAAAACTATAATCAAACTTTTTTTCCTGTTCCAAATTTTAATCCTGAAATTTTTTTTTCGATATTTTCTTCTTTTTTTATTAAAATCAAAATGATGGAAAGATATTATTTTAACAAACCTGCCGTTAATATCTGTATAAAAAATATCCCTCACTTCTGAACCTTTTTATTATATTTCAATGAATCTACGGATATATCTTCTGTAATAATGTAAATTATATAAAATGATGAAAATTTGTCTCCTCTGTTTTGTGAATTTTTAGACATTTTCATCTTCTTTCGATAAAACTGTGTTTATTTCAGATTATTAGAATGAATGTATGAAAAGAGAGGAGAATGGAATAGATTGAAAATAAGGAGAATATGCAGAATCTGCAGATTTAAATGCTGAGAAAAGGATGAAGGAAACCAAGTTCACTGATGTAGGATAAGGATGGGACGGGAGAACTACAAGATATATCTTCAATTTCACTTCCCATTCAGCAGATCTAATCTGAACCTGGATATATTCAGCTGTTTCAGTTTGAACCTGGAGATGTTCAGCAGGTCTAACCTAAACCTGGAGCTATTGACAGTTTACTAGGCCTAATCTGAACCTGGAGATATTCAGCAGTTATAATCTGAACCTGGAGATATTCAGCAGGGTTGATCTAAACCTAGATATATTCAGTAGGTCCGGAGATATTCAATAGGTCTAACCTAAACCTAGAGCTGTTCACGGTTTACCAGGCCTAATCTGATCCTGGAGATATTCAGCAGTTCTAATCTATATTTTCTACTTAGCTATAATTTATAGATTATTTAATTCTTCTGATTCTAGTTATATTCTTCTGTTTCAAGGTATATTCTTATGTTTCTAGGTATAGTCTTCTGTTTTTAGGTATATTCTTCTATTTCAAGGTATTCTCTTCTGTTTTAAGGTATACTCTTCTGTTTCTAGGTATATTCTTATGTTTCTAGGTATATTCTTCTGTTTCTAGGTGTATTCTTTTGTTTCTAGGTATATTCCTCTGTTTCTAGGTATATTCCTCTGTTTCTAGGTTTATTCTTCTGTTTCTAGGTATATTCCTCTGTTTCTAGGTATATTTTTCTGTTTTGAGGTATATTCTCTTATTTCGAGGTATTTATTTCTGTTTCTAAGTATATTCTTCTGTTTCTAGGGTTGACCATATTTGATTTGAATTGGTTTATTCATTTATATAACTTTTAGATATTTGTTTTCATGCTGATTTGTTTTCAACCAGATATTTCATATCTGTTCCTTCCCTAGAGACATAGAACCTGGCTGATTGTAAAAGAACTAAAAATTTATTCAACTTTGTATTCCATTTAGCAGATCTATTCTGTACCTGGAGATATTGACATATTCCCCAGGTCTGATCTGAACCTGGAGATATTCAGCAGGTCTAATCTGAACCTGGAGATATTTAGCAGTTATAATTTGAGCCTGGAGATATGGTCTGATATGAACCTGGAGATATATTTTTAGAGTAACAAGCCCTTTAGTAAAACTATTTATGATTTGTTTAAGTTTCGGGAAAATGGAATAAAAGTTAAAACTTGTCAAGTCTGAAATTTTTAGTTTAATATTATAAATATTATAAATATTATGTAAAATTGTACTATGTAATTATGAAAAGCTAATTTAGTGTTTTTGTTAAATTGTGCATTTAAAAAAATTAAAGGCTGTGGATTTATCTATTAGCAGTATATCTACTGCAGTTAGAAGTACTCTCCGTACCAAATATACTTCTCTATCAATTTATTTCTATCCAAAAACTATAATAATTAATCTCTGTATATCTAGATTTAATTTATTTACTAATATTAGAGAATTCATATTTTATTCTCATTTTCTACTTCATCTTCAAGTTTCTCTTGTTTACTTGATTTTTAAGATGCAAATTAATTATTCTTTTTCAACAGTTTTTTCAACAGAAAAATAACAGATATATCTTCTCTTCTAAACCTGTTCAGTATTGTTCTTTAAACATATATATCTTCTCTTCTAAACCTGTTCAGTATTGTTCTTTAATCATATATATCTTCTCTTCTGAACCTGTTCAGTGTTGTTCTTTAAACATATATATCCTCTCTTCTAAACCTGATAAGTATTGTTCTTTAAACAGGTATATCTTCTCTTCTGAACCTGTTCAGTACTGTTCTTTGAACAGATATATGCTTCTCTTCTGAGCCTGTTTAGTATTGTTCTTTAAACATATATATCTTCTCTTCCGAACCTGTTCAGTATTGTTCTTTAAACATATATATCTTCTCTTCCGAACCTGATCAGTATTGTTCTTTAAACAGATATATCTTCTCTTCTGAACCTGTTCAGTATTGTTCTTTAAACAGATATATCTTCTCTTCTGAACCTGTTCAGTACTGTTCTTTAAACATATATATCTTCTCTTCTGAACATGTTCAGTATTGTTCTTTAAACAGTTATATCTTCTCTTCTGAACCTGTTCAGTATTGTTCTTTAAACAGATATATCTTCTCTTCTGAACCTGTTGTTATTGTTCTTTAGAGACCCGTTCTAGAGGAAATAATGTTACGAAAGAACTGAGACCAAACCTGGAGGGTATAAGGTTATAAAGGAACAGAGACCGACCCTGGAGGACATATGGTTACGAAGGAACAGAGACCCAACCTGGAGGATGTAAGGTTACGAAGGAACAGAGACCAAACCTGGAGGATATAAGGTTACGAAGGAACAGAGACCCAACCTGGAGGATATAAGGTTAAGAAGTAACAGAGACCCAACCTGGAGGATAAAAGGTTACGAAGGAATAGAGACCCCACCCTGGAGGATATAAGGTTTCGAAGGAACAGAGACCCAACCTGGAGGATATAAGGTTACGAAGGAACAAAAAGGCGAAATCGGGTCCCCCCCCCCTCTAGCTGCGCCACAGGACACCCAAACAAAATCCAAAAAAATGACAACTACAAAGATGACTTTCACTGGTACCTTCTTTTTCAGGATTTTATTATACAGGGTGTCCCAATAAACATGGGAATTAAGAAAAGGCTTGGAAATCATCTGAATTTAATATGGTCCAGGCGGCCACCTTCAAGACAAAAGACATTTTGGACACCATATGATTTTAAATTTGTAACACAACTAAAATATTTCTGAAAGCCATTAGCCAGTAGCCAGGGCATGTTCAAAATTCCCAAAAAAATGTTTTTATTGCAATACCGCGGACTTTTTTTACCCAGGTCTTTGAAAGGTACGATAGACGATCAGAATTGCGAACCAGAACCCGTGAAAAATTATGATATTTTGTCCATTTTGAAATAGACGAACTATCCCAACCAGGATTGTATAATGTTCACATCAGAAAACCTGTTAACCATTTCAACACCACGATCGTAGGAATAAAGGAATTGAGCCACAAACTTTGATTTTCAATCACTATATCTTTGCAACCCTACTAATTCATACCTTAGATATTTTAAACTGTAAAATTCTGTTAGGTTAAATAATCTAAGTTTAAAGATAAAGCTGCAGAATGAGCTCATTCATTTCTCTGCACTCTTCGTTTTCTCTAGTTCTATATATCTATCCAACTATAAATATCTTAACGTATGCTTATCCATCTATCTACCCAATTATCTATCTATCTTAACATATATTACGTATGTATGTATGTACATACTTATGTATTAATGTATCTATCCATTTAATTATTTGTCTATCTGTCTATCTAGGCGTCTATTTTACAAATTATATTCTACCTCGGTTCAAAGATCAAATTTTCCAATTCCTTGGTTTTCCTCGGTCCGGTCACATTCCTGGAGTATTGGATCAAAATCCTGGTTTCCTGGATAATGTTCATATTCCTGGTTTCCTGGATAATATTCATAGTCCTGGTTTCCTGGATAATATTCACATTCCTGGTTTCCTGGATATTATTCATATTCCTGGTTTCCTGGATATTATTCATATTCCTGGATAATATTGATATTCCTGGTATCCCGAATAATATTCATACTCCTGGAAAATATTCATATTCCTGGTTTCCTGGATGATATTCATATACCTGGTTGCCTGATAATATTCATATTCCTGGTTTCCTGATAATATTCATATTCCTGGTTTCTGATACTATTCATATTCCTGGTTTCCTGGATATTATTCATATTCCTGGGTTCCTGGATAATATTCATATTCCTGGTTTCCTGATAATATTCATATTCCTGGTTTCCTGGATAATATTCATATTTCTGGTTTCCTGGATAATATTCATATTCCTGGTTTCCTGGANTACCTTTAAATAACTAAAAATTCTGATTTATCAATTAAAAAATTGTAAATAATGTTATCGGTGTTAATTTTGTCACATTTATGTTGTTATAAAATCTTTTACGACTTTACTTGGCTACCTAAAGATAAGAATATATAATTTACTGTAAAGCTTAATAATTTTACAACTTCTTAAAATCAATTCTTTTGAATGTTCATCTACATATGAGTAGTAATCTCTGTGTTTTTGTTTGTATGTTTGAGAAGAATTAATGATTTGTCTAAAAGTTAAGTAAGATTAATTTTATAGGGAAATTTTTGTTTCCAGGCCAAGCTGTGTTTCCTAGGTAGTAAATATGAAAATAAATAACTATAGGAAATGTCGATATAATTTCAATCTAAAGTGTTTAATTATGGCAATTTCTCCATTGTTTCTGCACTAGAAATCTACAAATCATTTCTGAAGAGATACCACAATTAAAGATAATTAAACAAGAAAAAACATGGATGTCTCTTTAATTCTTGATTAGAAAAAGTATTTGAGGGAAATGTGAAATACCAATCTTAGCCCTTTTAATAATGGTTGGATATCATTACACTCCGTATACACAGCTATACAGAGGGTTCAGGTTGGATATAGTGAGCTTATGGACACGAAGGGGGAGGAGAAAGGGGTTATATTTTTTCCAAATAAATAGTAATAATAGTAATGATGCCGATGCTTTTGTTTACAATGTTAATGATGATTATGACAATGAAAATGATGAGGATGCTGATAGTAATGATGATATAGATTTGGATGATGTTGAAATTGATGATAATTATAATTAAGATCACGGTTATAATGATGATGCTGTTTTAATGTAGATGAGGATGATGTTAAAGATGATGAGAATAATGATGATGGTTATAATGTAGATGAGGATGATTGTGAATAATATGATAATGATGATGATTATTATGAAATGATGATTTTAATCTAAATGAGGATGAGGATAATTATATGGATGAAACATAAGAAAGTATGATCACGATGGTGAGATGCCCCACCGTGACTCTAAATTAAATATCTCCAGACCTAGGATGAGTCTGGAGCATAGATCATGAATCGTTGAATGAGTCCCTCTCTCTACACACTCTCAAGCATTTAACTCTCTCCTTGGGTTTCTCGTACCGTTACTTCTAGCTAAGTTTTGGGTTCTCTCTTCAACAGAGCACACTCCTTTCTCCAGGTTTAGGTTTAGCCAGGGAAATCCGGGTTCGACAGTATTATCATGATCCTACATTTTACCCAGTTCTAAGCTGTAGGTTTGCAACATGCACATGTTTATAATTTACCTTGTGCTTGGTATGTACATGTTAATCTTATGCCCGGCTTTATACATGTTAATCTTTTGCTCGGCTTTATACATGTTAATCCTATTCCAGGCTTTATACATGTTAATCTTTATGCCCGGCTTTATACACGTTAATCTTATGCCTGGCTTTATACATGTTAATCCTATTCCCAGCTTTATACATGTTGGTCTTATACCCGGCTTTATACATGTTAATCTTATGCCCGGCTTTATACATGTTAATCTTATGCCAGGCTTTATACATGTTAATCTTTATGCCCGGCTTTATACACGTTAATCTTATGCCTGGCTTTATACATGTTAATCCTATGCCCGGCTTTATACATGTTGGTGTTGTATCCGGCTTTATACATGTTAATCTTATGCCAGGCTTTATACATGTTAATCTTTATGCCCGGCTTTATACATGTTAATCTTATGCCCGGCTTTATACATGTTAATCTTATGCCCGGCTTTATACATGTTAATCTTATGCTCGGCTTTATACATGTTAATCTTATGCTCGGTTTTATACATGTTAATCTTATGCCCGGTTTCTAGAGATTAATCTTATGAATAGGTTTAAACATGGCAATTCTATGCCGAGCTTTATACATGTTAATCCTATTCCTTCCAGTATACATTTTAATCCAAGTCCGGCTTTGCACAGAATAATGCCCAGGTGTCCGTCCATAGTTGTATTCTACGCTTAATTAAGGTTCTTTGAACAATCCTTCGTTTTGATTTTACCAGGAAAATATCAAAATGTAATTTTAATTTGACCTGGTCAACCTAGGTTACGAACTGTAGATCTTCTCTCCGGGTTATGGAGTTTTACTAGTCTGCCTGGGTTCCTAGAGGGTGGTGCTTATCACTAGTCTGTGAGTAGAGAGCATGCAAACAGGTTGGATATACTCCGTATACACAGCTATACAGAGGGTTCAGGTTGGATATCATTATACTCCTTATACACAGCTATACAGAGGGTTCAGGTTGGATATCATTATACTCCATATACACAGCCATACAGAGGGTTCAGGTTGGATATCATTACACTCCGTATACACAGCTATACAGAGGGTTCCGGTTGGATATACTCCGTATACACAGCTAAACAGAGGGTTCAGGTACACAGCTATACAAAGGGTTCAGGTTGGATATCATTATACTCCGTATATACACAGCTATACAGAGGGTTCAGGTTGGATTTACTCCGTATACACAGCCATACAGAGGGTTTAGATTGGATATACTCCGTATACAAAACTATTCGGTTCGGTTTGTATTTCATCAACCATCTTTATATATAGATCAGTGTTGAACCCGGCGTTAGTAACTTTGTTTTGCAAACGCATGCACAAATAAAGTTTTTAATGAGCGAAAACAACGGTTTAATCAGAACTAACAATCATATCCATCTCTATTTTTGTTCATTTATTTTATCTAAAACCGAATTAGCTAGACCGGATATAGCTCAGGATATTTTAGTTTTTTTATGTCAATTTGTTAAATTTAAAACCATAACAATATGAATTAAATATTTGATGATCAATATTGAGAAGATAGATTTAGGTCGCTGAGAAGGATAGAATATTGTCAACTATTTATCATTTTTCTGATCCCCAACCCTCATCCTATATATACAATATATACAACACCATATTCTCTGCACTTTATTAACCTTGATATATCCTGAGCTGGAAACTATTGGGTTGGATAATCCTAATACCGACTGCTTAATCTCCATGCACTTCTAACTTGATGATCAATGCAGAATCTTTTCATTTCAGTTGTCAGGGTTCAGGGTAAAGTTACGTTGTGGGATATCAGATAAAGAATAAATTAATCTGCACATTAACAAAAAATCCTGATCAAGCTTAGATATCGATATCCAAAAGAGTTTTCAGTTTCTGATCGAAAAAGTCTTCTTTATGATGTCTGTATGCAATTTTTTAGACTTTATTGTAAAGGGAGTGACTGGATACAAGCTTCAACACTCATCCTTGCTGGTCACTCCCTTTAAATTAAAATCTAAACAAATATAGATGGAACTCACGAGATAAACTTGTTTAAAAAGAGTTTTACTCATCAATTCACTTTTTAAGGAAATCGTCTCTAACTCTAATTTTCAAATCCTCAAATCCTCAAATCATTGCAACCTAATGCCTCAAACTTTAACTATCTAATCCTTATATCTTTGCAACCTATGTCTCATGCCTTAACCTCCAACTTTCTAATAGTTACATCTTTGTATACGCAATAGACTATTATTCTGTAATACAAGTGTTTCTAAACTGCAAAAATATTTAATGCGTCATTATTTTGTCTAATGAATCTGCTAAACTATTTATATTATTTTCCTAGGTTAATTTCTATAATTTCAATCATAAATACAATTTTTTAGATTTTTCATCTTCATGGAGTAAGAAGAGGAGGGTATTGAAAAGATCCTAGAAATATTTTGAGTTCTTTTATCGGCATAATTTCAAGTGACCATGTCTTTAAAGCGTTAAATCGCCGATTCACAACGGTACCTTTACCTCTGAATGGAAATAGTTTTTCTTTTTCTGCTGTAGAAATCATCAATTCACTTTTATAGAGAGCCGCAATTGAAATAGTTCATTATCAGATAGAAAAAAGGGATAACTCCATCATGATTGCTCATACAAAGGTTTTCATAGGCTATGTAACTATTTAAATGTAGGGTTACTTGAAATGACTCTTTAATAAGTAGTATGTGCAGTAACGTATTTTATCTTTTTTAAGGGAGTGACCGGCAATGTATGGTAGTTGAACTGAGAATGTAGTATTGTGGAGAAATTTTTTTAGGATTCATTTGAGACATATAATGTATAGTTACTGAGTTTGAGCGCAAAGTCGACGTTCAAAATAATCCACTTGGGTGGGTACGTTATGAGAATCGATTTCTTTTTAAATTATTAAATAACGACGACAAAAAATGTAAAAGAAATTCTACATTAAACTAATTTAGATGTTTAGGATCATATTTATCAATTGAAATTTTCTTAAAAATCAATGTTAGAATCAATTATTTCTTTTTCATTATTATATTGAATTTCTTATTCTTATAATGAATTTGCCCGCAAATTTCTACAAATACTTCAAATGTCGTCTTTTCATTAAAAATGAACAATGAAACATTACAGAAACCATAATTTAATAAGATTACTTATTTTCGATGATAATAGTTAATATTTATTTTCTCAACCTGTTCCTAAACAACTAATTAGTTTACTGTGGAATTTTACTACATTTTTCGTCGTCGTTATTGAAAAATCTTTTAAAAACCGATTCTTTAAATCATCCCTTAAATATGAACAATTTATAAGGATTTTAAAGATTAAATTTGCGCTCTTGCTGAAAAAATGCACCGTAAAAAGGTTTCATTGGTCTTAAATAATTCATAAAATAGTTCTCCACAAAACTACATTCTCAGTTCAACTACCTGTACATTGCCGGTCACTACCTTTAAATAACTAAAAATTCTGATTTATCAATTAAAAAATTGTAAATAATGTTATCGGTGTTAATTTTGTCACATTTATGTTGTTATAAAATCTTTTACGACTTTACTTGGCTACCTAAAGATAAGAATATATAATTTACTGTAAAGCTTAATAATTTTACAACTTCTTAAAATTAATTCTTTTGAATGTTCATCTACATATGAGTAGTAATCTCTGTGTTTTTGTTTGTATGTTTGAGAAGAATTAATGATTTGTCTAAAAGTTAAGTAAGATTAATTTTATAGGGAAATTTTTGTTTCCAGGCCAAGCTGTGTTTCCTAGGTAGTAAATATGAAAATAAATAACTATAGGAAATGTCGATATAATTTCAATCTAAAGTGTTTAATTATGGCAATTTCTCCATTGTTTCTGCACTAGAAATCTACAAATCATTTCTGAAGAGATACCACAATTAAAGATAATTAAACAAGAAAAAACATGGATGTCTCTTTAATTCTTGATTAGAAAAAGTATTTGAGGGAAATGTGAAATACCAATCTTAGCCCTTTTAATAATGAAGAAGGAATGAGGTTCCATGGTTTTTGAAGAAATATCTTCAAAAAGCGTATTTTAAATCTGATTTTTTAAAGTATTTAAATTCTTGCATATAACAATTTGATAATAAATATTGATTATGAATTTGTTACACAATTTCAATCTTCCGTGGGTTGAAAATTGATCAACCTGGCCCAGAGAGGATTAAAATTTACAAAGTTTTCTTTGATTAATCTGCAGAGTCAATAGTAATTAATCTTCGACATTTATCAACAATTCGTTATATAATTTTATAGAAAAATATGGGTTAAAAATCTTGAAAAAAAACTATTTACCCTAAAACGATTTAAACATTTGACTATATATGTGCATACTCTTTGATCCAATCCATGTATAGTATACTGCATGTGTGTATATATTATATATATACATATCTGAAGAATGATTAAATGTCCGGATATTCTAAATATGCATCTTCCTGTGCCATCCTGGTATCATGGATATTATTCTATATCTCCAGGTGTGTGATCGAACACGGAGAACCTTGACTCCTAGTCCTCATATCAAGGGATGGTTCCTGTCAACCTAGATCCTCTCTCTCTCATCCTTCTCAGTTCCATCCCAACCCTCCTCTCGAGCACATTCAAAACTTATTTATTACTGATTTGTTATTTTTGTTTCAGAGAAAAACTAAAACTAAAATGGCGCCCAGAAACCCAGAACAAGAACAGGAAATTTTGGAGGTAAATTTTTCAACGGGGTTTTCAAAACATTAATTGTTATATTATAATTTTTTATCAATTTATATTTCTGTAAAATCCACCATATATTCTCTAAATCACTCAAATTGTCTCTAAGGGAATTTAGTTTTTGCCACGAGCTTAATTTTCTAATCCGTATATCTTTGCAACCTGATTGTGTAAACCTTTTATGTTCCCAACTATTTGCCAGAACTTATAGGGTCAAATACCAAAGGTTTACAACATCGGATTGCAAAGATATAGAGATTAGAAAATCAGAGTTTGTGATAAAAACTCAATTCCTTAACAACACTTTCTCACTAAACCCGCCATTTTGTTCTTAAATCAAAATCCATTTTTTTTAATATCCACCTGTTCAAATTAAAACCTCGAGTTTTTGCCTTGAATTTAAGGTTTGTACTCATCGTACTTGATAACAATGCACTGCCCCCCTCCTACCTTTTTAATGAAGAAAAGTATATATTATGAAATTCCTATGGTGTTATTTTCAGTTTTAATTATATTTAAAGATGATTCTCATCATATGCTTAGTTTTGTTCAAACTCAATTAATAACACACAATGGAGGTTCTTCAATATCCCGCCATGTCATCCTTCAGCAGATTTATTCTTGAAAATCCGCCACTCCCTACCCTTAGTGTACAACACCCTAGGTGAAAGGGTGTTCCAAAAATAGAACCGCTGTTAAAATAATTTAATGGGACACATTTTTTTCGTTCTCTAAAATTGCATGCAAGTAGAAGTGAAAATTATTTTATTAAAAAAATGTGTTTTTTGTTACACACTTCAGAAGTGAGATGTTAAATGAGCACTATGGAAGCTATAAACCGCAAACTTTCTGAGCTTTCATGAGTATCATCGTTCAAACTAAGAAAACAAGCAAAAATATCAGTTTAAACTATTCAAGATGTCTGTCCGTTGAATCCGTTATAAACTCGCCATTTTAATTTCGAATCCACCATTTTGATTTTTAGTCACCATCTTAGTTCTGAAAACATTGTGTTGTTAAATTTCATCAGCTGTCACTGAGTCCACCAATAAGTCTCTGAATCGACCAGTTTGTTTCATGACCCTCCATTTTGTTTCTGAATCTACAGTTTTCACACTAAATCAACCATTTTGTCTCTAAATCAAGTTTGTATAATAAGGTTGGTTTATACTCTCGATGCGCTCCAATGTATGGAAATTGTTGTCTCCGAAGATAGATAGTTAAAAACCTAATATGACGTCACTGATTATATGTGAGGTTTTTATCTATCTTTCATAGAAAAGGCATTTTCCGTACATTGGAACGCATCGAGAGTGACCAACCTTATTATACAACCTTGTTCCAAATCCACAATTTTGTTTTGGAACCTTCTACTTATTTTATGACGCCGCCATGTTGTTTCTTATTTCTCCATTTTGAAAAAAATGCACGGATTTCTATATTTTTAGTGGATTGCTGCAGTCCTCGAGGATCCTTTGCCCGAGGGAGAATTTGAAGAGGTTCTCAAGAATGGAATCATTCTCTGCAAACTGATGAACAAGCTTGCACCTAATAGTGTACCAAAGTTTAAGGAGAAGGTAAATACGACATTGACATAAATAAATCTTGTTCAAGCGTGCACGTGCACAAAAATTTAATGAGAAGGTAAATACGACATTCCCATGAATCAATCTTGTTCAAGCTTGGACGTGCACCAAAATTTAATGAGAAGGTAAATACGACATTCCCATGAATCAATCTTGTTCAAGCGTGCACGTGCACCAAAATTTAATGAGAAGGTAAATACGACATTCCCATGAATCAATCTTGTTCAAGCGTGCACGTGCACCAAAATTTATAAGGAGAAGGTAAATACGACATTGACATGAATCAACCTTGTTCAAGCGTGCACGTGCACAAAAGTTTAAGGAGAAGGTAAATACGACATTCCCTTGAATCAATTTTGCTAAAGCTTGAACGTGCACCAAAGTTTAAGGAGAAGGTAAATACTACATTGACATGAATCNTAAAATAGAACAAGAGAACCAACAAGATAGAACAAGATTTCCAATAAAATAGAACAAGATAACCAATAAAATAGAACAAGATAACCAATAAAATAGAACAAGATAACCAATAAAATAGAATAAGATAATCAATAAAATAGAACAAGATAACCAATAAAATAGAACAAGATAACAAATAAAATAGAACAAGGTTACCAATAAAATAGAACAAGATAACCAATGAAATAGAACAAGATAACCAATAAAATATAACAATATAACCAATAAAATAGAACAAGATAACCAATAAAATTGAACAAGATAACCAATAAAATAGAACAAGATAACCAATAAAATAGAACAAGATAACCAATGAAATAGAACGAGATAACCAATAAAATAGAACAAGATAACCAATAAAATAGAACAAGATAACCAATAAAATAGAACAAGAGAACCAACAAGATAGAACAAGATTTCCAATAAAATAAACCAATAAAATAGAACAAGATAACCAATGAAATAGAACGAGATAACCAATAAAATAGAACAAGATAACCAATAAAATAGAACAAGATAACCAATAAAAAGCGGAATAATTGTTGAATTGGCATTTATTTTACGCAGGATTTTATTTTTCTAAATATTAAATTATTTCTATTTTATGTTTCTTTTAAAAAAAGTTTATTGTCCAGGGGAAAAGAGTTCAAAGAAACTTTTGACGACAATCCGTGTTTTTTGTGAACCTTAAACTTTTTTCTTTTTTAAGTATACAAAGATAAGGGACATGATATCCTGAATCAGACTTTATTAACAAAACATAATACAGAAAATAGTGATAAGGACCTATATACTGATAAAATAATAATAAATATAGATATCAAATCCTTTATCCAAAGAGAATAGAATATATATTAGAGTGGAATTTAATAGAAAAAAAGTGTTAAACGGCCATTTTGTTGTACTGTTTCCATACTGCAGGTACGTAGTTCACATATTTTGGCCCTAGAACATCATTTTATAGAAAATCTAAAATTAATATTAAAAGAACGATGATTTTTTGTTATAACTATAAATCAAATGATGTTTTTTTTATTCACCTAATTAATTTTATAAAGGTTATTTAACAGCTTTAAAAAATTCGAAATTGAAATGGATAGTCTAGGGAACATACTGTATTAATGTACTCTACTGCATATAATTTGTGAACATTTACATGATTTGCACACTTTCAGGTTGAAAGGGAATGAAAAAATTCATACCGAGGGATTGACTAAATTCCACTCTAATATATATTCTATTCTCTTTGCTTTTATCGTTTCATCAATAAGTTGCAATTTAACGTCAAAAACGTATAAAAAAATTTAAATTAATTTATCAATTTTTTTTTAAAGATTGAAATTATAATTCCATAAAATTATAGAATTTTTTTCTTTCAGTCAACTGCGGAAAACGTCATGAATAGATAATTTTAGGATGAAAAAAATTATAAAAATTGAACGTGACGCTATAGAAGGGTAAATAACAAAAAATAACCTTTGTATCCGATTATTATACAATTTTAATCTTATTTACTAAAATGTTAAAATTGGTAAAAAGATTGAAAGTTAATGGAACTGTAAATATTTGTCCTGAGATTCAAAGTTTTACCCGGAACCAAGAACTGTGCAAATATCTCTCTATATTAAAAAGATTGCCTTTTCTTGGATTTTTGTGTTGTTCATTTTTAAAAGTGTTTTTTTGTGGATTTTCCTGTTAATTGTATTTTTTTATTCAGGGCCCCGCCTTTCTGCTCATGGAGAACATCCAGTCCTTTCTCGCCGCCGCCAAGAAGTACGGAGTCCCTGACGAGGAGGTTTTCCAGACTCCGGACCTATTCGAGGCTAGGAATATAAACCAGGTATATAACCTCTATATTCTGGACCAATTCGAGGCTAGGAACATAAACCAGGTATAACCTCTATACTCGCGGACCTATTCGAGACTAGGAATATAAACCAGGTATAACCTCTATACTCGCGGACCTACTCGAGGCTAGGAATATTAACCAGGTATAACCTCTATACTCGCGGACCTATTCGAGGCTAGGATCATAAACCAGGTATAACCTCTAGACTCCAGACCTATTCGAGGGTAGGAACATTAACCAAGTATAACCTCTAGACTCTAACTCAAACCTCTGCAGAACTCTAATTTTTGACATCATCACCTTAACAATTTCTTTAAATGTTTGTAGATTTGACTGAAGTACTTGAGAAAACATTTTATTCAAATATTCAGATTAGAAAATTCAGTGCGCTACACACCCTTTTTTATTATTTTTTTCATTAATTTTCGATATTATTAAAACTAAAAGAATAAACCTTAGAAAGACTATTTGTTAAGTTTCTTGGCAACAAAAAAATCGTTTAAAGACAAAATATAAATTGAGAAATTAATTATAAAATTTTCCATCTCGTTCTAATGGATTTTAAAGGCCTGGCTTCCATCTTGTTTAATGTAAAAAAAATTAAACACTTTTTTCATAGATTAATTTTAACATTAAATTAACATTAGTTCGAGAAAGTGATCATTGAAATTCAACATGTTAACTTTATAAGATACGACAAAATCTTCCTCTGTGTTACTCTTTAAATAAAAAGACTTATACTAACCAGACCCTTTAAATTAATTTCAACCGAAGAAATGAATTAGAAACATGTAAATGACGTTTTCGTTCAGATTATGTCATTTATTTATGATAGAAAAGGGGACTGAGGACTATCTAGGAAATCCTGGACAAATAAACAAAATGTTACAAGATATAAACTAGACTTGAGTTAGCTTTGTGGAAACCTTCAAAATTATTCATTCAGTGTTTTAAACACCATTTCGACACTTTCTGTTTTACTTCTTAAAACACATGAATAAAAAACACGATAAAAATGTTAACATTCAAGTATTAAAAGCTGTAACAGACTCATTTATTAAGCACGTTCTATAAATCAAGAAATTACTTTATTTGAATTCGTGAAACACCGGATGACTTTTAATCATTAAAATATATTTAAGTTCAAAGGTTACATTAAGTTAAATAAAGTAATTGAGAAACATAGATAAATTGTGTGCATTTTCTAATTCACAAATTAGAATATTTATTTTTTGGGGGTGGGGGTGGGAGTATTTTAGAAGTTAAAGAATGAGAGGGGGTTGTATTGCAATGTGCATGTGCCATTTTCTCGAATTTACCGTGTTTTCGATAGTTCGAAATACCTGTCATCCGTTGTTTTCGAAAATATGAATTCTACTTTCAAAGATGACGTTGAACCACTTCTCTCGTGAACCAGTTCAAGTTATAGAAAAGTGGTTTAGGTTAAAGTCACTTTTCATTATTCATTAAAGAAACTGAGTTTTTGCCACAAACTCTGATATTCAAAGCCCTTTTTAACTCGATGTAGTAGATCTTTGATATTTAAAACTACTAAAGCTGTAATATTAAATAATCTAAGTTTAAATATCAAATATGTACTCCATCAGATTGTAAAGATATAGGAATAAGACAATTGGCGTTTGTAGCAATGACTCAATTCATTTGTTTCCAGGTTGTTCTCTGCCTGTTCTCCCTGGGTCGAACTACTCAGAAGCACCCTGAGTACACCGGACCCCAGATAGGTCCTAAGATGGCGGATAAGAACGTGAGAAACTTCTCCGAGGAGCAGATTCTGGCCGGACGGAATTCTCAGATAGGTCTGCAGGCAGGCAGCAATAAGGGTGCATCTCAGGTATTAAATTAATAACTTAGACTAGCTTTGGAATACGCCCAGAGTTTTTCTTATAAAGTAATCCTACTCAACTTTTAATTTTTAAACCAGGATAAGAATATTTCCGTAGTTCTACAGAAATACTCAAAATTTGTGGCAAATCGGTCCAGGGCTTCGTGAGTTTTTCTCTACCATTCAAACAGTGAAACAAACAAACAGAAATTACTACTTTATACTCACAAAGTTTTTAAATCCGGCCGGGAATGAAAACAGGAAAATCTTCGAATTTTTTTTTAGAAACCACGAAATAGCTAAGATTTTTACCAACAAAATTAAACCTAGTCTTAAATATTTTATGCCCTGGATGGCCTCTTTTTAATCTATGGTGACCATATCCTGAAACCATAGATAAATAAATAAACATAGATAGCTTATGTACGCAAAATCACCAAGAATTGTACAGTCCGCGAACTCATACTTCTAGGGGTCAAAGTGTACTTCAATGATAAGCGGGGTGGTTTGGTGTTTCAATAGATTTCATAATGGAACTATTTGAACAACAATATTTCACTGAGCAATATATCATATTGACGAGAACTGAAGAAGTACATGAGAAGGACTAAACTAAATTAAATTTCTCTCTACGGAACTCATGTACACCACAAGTACTCAATGACATAAGAACAGCCAATGTTCACAACTGACCTAGTTAATCTATATAATAGGAATATCTTTAAAACATCTCTTATATCTTTCAAGATGAAAAATGTCGTCTTATGCGCAATCTATCTTTATCTATGCCTGAAACCCATATATTCCCAGCTGAGCTGGGTTAAAATTTTCACTATTTTCTTATGGGTTTAAAAGTCAATATTTACGCATTTTTTGCTCTGAAGTTCGCGCATATGATCATCTTCCAGCATTACTATTTGGGATTTTCTTTAAATGTACTTTTAAAAGTTTAAACTGTATATTAGATGTTTTATAATTGACGTGCCATTTTTGTGTATTTATTTATTTTAATACTGTTAACAATTAAATTCATATTTCTTAATATTTTCCAGGGCATAAAATTATCTAAAACCTACTGGTTGAACACTATAGTTTCAGTAGAAGTAAATATTTCCATTTACTGATATCGGCGATTGAAGGATTCATGACTCTGATTGGATAATAAGATAGATAGAAAGATAGATGATACCACCATGCAATTTCCATTGGTTCAAAACACATGACTGAACCCTGATTGGATCAGGGCTAATGGACTCTGCATACAAGAGTGTGAAGGGGGATCGTAAAGTATTTTCGCCAAAAGCATTTCTTTTTCTCGAGGGTTCGAGACTTTTTTGATGAGATTTTTAACCAGAGCGTATTGGCTCAAATACTTTATACCTCGCCTCCCTTCAACCAGTAGGGTTATAAATAGTTATTTATGTTCTTAATCTTTATATTTTTCTTCTAAACATCTAGGTTTGCGTGTAAAGTGTGAGTGTGAATGTTTGTACAATGTATATCTTTATTATCGTTTCAGATCATATTTCAAAGAATTAGGCTTTTCAAATATTTTTTTACGAAAATGCACGTTTCTAAAGTCAATGAAAATAGAAACATGTTACCTCACACATAAAGGTTGTTAAATCTCTACAAAGTATTAAAATATAAGAATAAATTAAGAAATATTTTTTTCAGGCCGGTCATGGAGGAATGGGAAATACGAGACATATGTAAACATTCTTTCACAATATAAAAAACTGTAACAATCTACTTTTAATCATAAAATTTTCTGTCGTCTTTTCTTTAAATGTATAACTCTCGGTCCCCCTACACTGATAGCTTTAATATTTTTTTAACGTCGATAACAATAATGCTAAAAGTTTTTGAATGTTTTATGAAATTTTTATTTAATTTTTTTTCTTGACCAAAAGTATGAAGAATTATAGATTTTGTAGCATCAAGTGCAGTGTGTATACAGTACAGTACGGTACAGACTGCATCATCAAGTGCAGTGTGTATACAGTACAGTACAGTACAGTACAGTACCGTACAGACTGCATCATCAAGTGCAGTGTGTATACAGTACAGTACAGTACAGTACAGTACAGACTGCATCATCAAGTGCAGTGTGTATACAGTACAGTACAGTACAGTACAGTACCGTACAGACTGCATCATCAAGTGCAGTGTGTATACAGTACAGTACAGTACCGTACAGACTGCATCGTCAAGTGCAGTGTATACAGTACAGTACAGTATAGTACCGTACAGGCTGCATCATCAAGTGCAGTGTGTATACAGTACAGTATAGTACCGTACAGACTGCATCTAACGGATCTAACTAGTAATGTAAGATGAATAAAATTCTTGATTCAATGGTTTATGCATTTTCTATATACTTTTTCAAAACAATGTAACTTTTGTTAAATCTTTTCATCAAAATAAATTATTTCATGAATATGTTTGTATCATTTAACTGTCGACGAGAAAAAGAAATATATTGAAAATCACATTTTTCTCTATTTCTTTGTTGCCTGGCAGTGTGCGGTATGAAATAGGTGGGTGCCATGCTCTAATTGTTGAATTGTTCGAGTGTTGATCAGGGAATAGGAATAAAGGGAAAGGAAATGGAGCTGGTCTGGCATGAGAAAGCCAGTCGCACTGCTTTGCAGACCAGTACGGTAACATAAACATTAAACTTACATTAAACTTAAACATTAAACTTACACACACTCTTTTGGTACAGACACACAACATGATTACAGTCAAGGAAATTGCAGAACAATGTTGTCAATTATAATTAAACGTGAATAACGACTATATTTGTTGTAAACTTTAATCAAATTATATTCTTTGCATGAAAATTTGGCTTATAGTGTTAACTTAAATATGTAAATAATATATTACATGCATATTAAACTTATTTCTAGTAAACAATTAACAATAAACAAATGTACTCGCCTAGATTGTACAAATACCGAGATTCATATGTACTGTAAAAACCTACTGTACATACCTTTGGTACTTTAAACTGACACACACTCTTTTGGTAAAGACACACACAAATGACGTTTCCGCCCCCTGGTGTTGATTTATTTCAGTAATTTATCAAAATCCTCACTCAATTGACAGGTTTATTGGGACACCCTGTAGGAACAACGCACATGGTATATACAGAATTACCCACAAATGACGAGACTGTAAAGACGACCTGAAACTCTTAAAATATGATGATATCCTGGTTGAATTGTGTAAGATTAAGTCTATAAATGAATAAGAAAGTTTACAGTTGAAGGGAATCATAATTATAAGGAAACAGTAAAATTTCCGGACAGTCGTCCCTGAGGTCTCATCCTTTGTTTGTAGCTATGCACATGAATACTGATGTACATTTGTTTGTAGCTCTGTACATGAATACTGATGTACATTTGTTTGAAATGTAGTTGTGAACAAGCATCATCTGTCAAGAAGGAGATAATTCATTAGGTGTTCTTTCCAGTTTTGTACAGTCTGTTTATATACTGTACAACTTAACCTATGTAGCTACAGTCTGTACATATACTGTACAACTTAACCTATGTAGCTACAGTCTGTACATATACTGTACAACTTAACCTTTGTAGCTACAGTCTGTACATATACTGTACAACTTAACCTTTGTAGCTACAGTCTGTACATATACTGTACAACTTACCTTAGCTACCTAAAACCCAGTCCGATACTGCAAATGTTGGAATTTTAAGTGAAGCGCCTTTGTTTCTTTTTACGGAATGAAAAATAAAAATTAAATTAATCTGTAGATTAACAATAGATCTAGATCAAGCATTGATCTCGATATCCACAATACAAAAGTTTACATACAAGTTTGTTAAGATTAATATCAAATTATGGACCAACAGTTTATTAAAAATCTTTATTACATCATTATTTTGTAAATATTAAAAAGAACAAGAACAACAATTTACTAATATAAAATTCACATCAGAAATCACAGATTTGTTCGTCCTTAATCCATGTTATACAATATGGATTTCAGAGCTTTAAATCCTAACAAAACCCGACCCACACAGTTTTGTAATCTTACTACCTACTTTTCTCAGCAATCCTACTAATCAAGTCCAACATACGTCCTACTTCTCATCATACCACCCGTCCTAATCCTCCTCATCATCCACACTTCCGTCCCACTTCCCTCATACTAACTTCCGCCCCATTCATCACAATTTCCATTCTACCTCTCCTCATCCCCATCTCCGTCCAACTCCTCCTCATCCCAGCCCCCTTCCTACTCCTCCTCTTCCCGATCTCCGTCCTACCTCTCCTCATCCCAAACTCCATCCTACTCCTCCTCATCCCCATCTCCGTCCTACTCCTCCTCATCCCAACCACCATCCTACTCTCCTCATCCCAGCCCCTGTCCTACTCCTCCTCATCCCAACCACCATCCTACTCTCCTCATCCCAACCCCCGTCCAACTCCTCATCATCTCAACCTCCGTCCTACTCATCTCAACCTCCGTCCTACTCATCCCGACCTACTCCTTCTCATCCCAACCTCCGTCCAACTCCTTCTCATCCCAACCTCCGTCCTACTCCTCCTCAACCCGAACTCTTTCTTACTACTCTTCATTCCAACCTCCGCCCTACACTTTCTCATCCAATCCTTCTTACTTACTTCTCATCCCAACCCCTCGTTCCAAACTACTCCTTATCCCCTCTTCCGTGTTTTTCTCCTCTTAATCCCTATAATTCTTCCTCCATAAACAACAGTTCTTGTCCTAGTAATTAACCTACTCAACCTAATCCCAGCACCCATTCTACTAATTTCATTTTTCTTATCCTAAAACCAGTCCTTGTCCTCCAACTCATTTTCCAGACCAATCTCTCCTCTCAACACCAGTCCTCCTCTTCGTCCTCACTATTTCTATTCCTATGATTTTGTCCTCTACTAGGACTAGGACCAACACCAGGACGTGGTTGAACTACAACAGGGAGCATACGACTACCACGCCCCGCCTGGACGGCCTCCTCCATTCCCGCCCATCCAGGTAGAGGAGCAGGGAGGGTACGACGGGCAGGTACAGAATGACGGGGCAGGGTTGAAGGAATCATTCCTAGTAAAGGAGAAAAATCTCCGAAATGTTTATGAGAGGGACTACGACTGAGTTTAGGGAAGTTTATGCTTAGATCAGTCTCGGAGAGAAGACCCGGTAATGTTGGAGACCGGTTTATATGAATAGGATGGAGCTGATCTATGTTTAGGTTTGAGGGCTGCTGAGGGGTTGGAGGAAGCCGACGACGAGGTGGTGGAGGTCGGAGCAGACCAGCAATGTTTGGATCTGTGGCACTCCGTCGGTGCGGAGAAGGTGTGTGGGCTAGGAGAAGGTCAGGTTGGATATGAGCTGTTCTCCAGGGGGTCCTGGGAGGAGGACTAGGAGCCTCCCATGTATCCTGGTAAAATCTAGCATCAGATCTCGAGTTATTCCACTCCCCTCCATAGGTTTCCTCATCATCAGAATAACCTAAACACACAATATTGATTAAAATTCAGATTTTAGAAAGGAACAAACCACTAAATCAAATATTTGAATGCCAAAAAATACGAATTTCATGTAAAAAAAATTTTCATAGAAAATACAAACGAATCGCGTCCTTGCCACAAACTCTGATTTTATAATCCCTTTGTTTTAGACCTTAGATATTTCAAACTTAGAATTTCGTTAAATCAAATAATTTAAGTTTAAAATATCAAAAGGTTACGCCATCAGGTTACAAAGATATATTTGCAGCAAAGACTCAATACTTAATGACAAAGAATAAAATCACAGAAAGAATAAAAGGGAAAGGAATTTTACCAACTAAACTAAAACTAACTTGAGACTCAAAACAGATAAAATGGAATTTAGAAAACCAATAAAAATAGCTTAAATAAGGGTTAATTCTATAATTTCTACAAAAAAGCTCAAAATCTAACTGCATTATCAATATCTACAGTTCTAAAATCAATTCATAAAAAAATATAACTATTAAGAAGAAAGTTCATAATCATGCAAATGATCAAGAAATGTTGTAACAAATCTAATAATTAATAAGTCCATTCTCATCTACAATTTTCTAAATCATATATCTTTGCAATCTGATGACTTGGGCCTTTTAATATTTCTAACAATGAATTCCATGAAATAAAATAATTAAGTTAAATTATCAAAAATTAATACCATCAGGTTGCAAAGATGGGATTAGAAAATTTTAGTTTGCTGTGGTTGTGTTCAATTCCTTTCATGCCATATTTGTAATACAACATTCCACAGATAATCTATTCAGGACTTTTTAATAGAGCTTCTTGCATCATAAATATTTATAAAATTTAACAAAAATATACATATGTGCATCATGCATCATGCATCATGCACATTGCACAAATCCAAAATATTTGTTTTCTCAAAAATCAACTCTCTTGACCAAATTGTTTTTTAGTTCCTAATACTTGTGTTTGTAGTTTTTTTAATGATCAATGGCTGAAAAAGTTAAATCCTGGCAAACAAATGCTGTCAAAGCTTATATTTTTTTTTATTAGTTTGGATTAAAGATTGAAATTTCTCAAAAAGATAATAAAAGTAATATTGTAAATGAATAAAAATTATTTGTTTAAATAAATATCTATTTAAATTATGTTAAGTGCGAAATAGTTTATGCCGGGATTTTATTTTTTCTAATTTGTTTGAGATCAAAATGATAGTATTACACACCAAACGTCGATAACGTTACTTTATCACCATGTTGTAAGGTAATAAAGTAAGTTTATCACCCCACAACGGGGATTATTAGAATTGACATTTTAAATTTTGTTAGCCGGGTTAAGTTACTTTTTCGCCTCGTGTAAAAGCCACATTATCGACCCAAAAACGAGAAATATGAGGTGTAATAAATTCCCTCAAAAATTAATAAAAAAAAATTTTCATTTAACGTATATATGTATACTGTAACTATATATTTTAAGTGCAAATTTCCTTAAATGATAAGTGAATGCAAAAACATTTAAATCATCAAAATTGCGCATTTTCCAGAATTCATTTTCATTGATTTCGGTGTTAAGAACAGTAGGAAGTATTAACAAATATTTCAATGATTTATCTTCAGTAAAGTAATAGCCAGCGTAATTTCAAGTGACCCTCCATGCAAAGATGGCAATGACATCTAGGTCACACAAAGCTTTTAAAAGTACCATTGTTAACCTGGCATTGTCATGGTCACTTGAAATTATTATTGCAGTCACTTTAAAACTCTCGTTCATTGCATGCACATGCAATAATTTTGCTTATTTAGAACTTTTAACACATTATTAGCGTAATTTCTAAGAGTGAAAGAGAAATGTTAAAAATCCTCAGTTACTAAATGTCTGCTAACCACAGATCTAGCTGTATTTGTTTACCTCTGAAATCCTGCAGTACGATTCTCTCTAGGAAAACAACAATGTTCAAACAACAACAACAACAACATGACAGGTTCAATATTTCATGACGTTCAAGTTGCATGTAGGGTTTCCAATTTCTTTCGGATCATCTTGGATCCGTAAACACCTTACCAACTATTCTGAATCTGTTATAGTATATTATAAACCATTAAAAACTTCAGAAAATTAAGGGCAACACATTTTTTAACCGAATTCAGACTACCAAGCTAAAACAAGTTTATAGGACAATTATCCCGGATTAATTCCACATGGAATAATCGTTTCCGTAACTTTTTCAACATGTCAAACCTAGTTTTGTGAAACAGCCAGGGGTATGGGTTTCTTGAATATCGGTTAAAAAAGCTAGGATTCGCCGAATTTACAAAGTTAAAATGGTTTTTATTTTTAACAGCTTCAGGAAAATTTGACACCCTACATGCAGGAAATTATAACCATTTTTTCTTTTGGAAAGGAACTGAACTCCTGTCTCAAACTCTATATTTATATTCCTTATTACTAGCTTTGCAACCTGACATTTTAAACTGCAAATTATGCCGGCCAGATAGTCAAATAGTCAAAGTTTGAAATATCAAAGGTTTACTCCATCAGGTTGCAAAGAAGATTAGAGATTGAGGCAAATGTTCAGTTCTTTTCATAACAAGTTCTGACGGAGAAGAAATGAGAAAAGTACTTCAATAACATTTACTATTAAAGTCACATCCAAAACAAGAATCTGACATATGCACTCAGGAGGGGGGGGGGGGTGTCAACAAAATACATTTATACCAACAACAAACATATATTTAAAATCTCGACTAAAGTTCGAGTTTTGAAGTAATCTTTCTCCAATTCAAATGTCGTCTTTTTATATTAAAGTTATAAATTAATGTTCAAAGTCCCTAAAAATGTAAGATCGTTCTAAAAGAAGAGGCGTGATACTGTCTCTCATAAAAAGACGACATTTGAAAAATTGTATTCTTTAAATACAGAACTATAGTCGCATAAGCTTGAGTTACAGAGGACATAAAGACTGGTTTCTCCTTATATGAATACTTCTTGTTTAGATAGTTTAATAATTTAACCAATTTTGATAAACCTGCAGATTTCATGTGTTTACAATATACATGTACATACATTTATTTCTTATTTCAACATCAAGAACATAAAAGTGCATTTATCCAAGGCTAAAAACTTATAAATGAATGGAATGATTTAAACTTCTTTCTCCTCGTACAGAGATATTTAGTGATCTCTCATTGGTCAACACTTTTGAGATTCAACCAATGAAAGATCGGTTCATCTTTCCTTGTAAGAGAATGAGCTAAACTCTTTCTTTCTATTTAAAAGTTTTCAGCTCATAACACAACAACTGAGTACGCCCACTTATCGTATGTAATGTTGATTAAAAGTAAAGGAATTACTAAAAAATTAAAATTAAATTGTTCTTTGAGCCACGCGGCATTCTTTCGTAAAAAAAGATATTTTTGAATTCTTGGATTTTCAAAATGGTGTCCCATTTTTCCTCCATTTAAAGGGAATATAGACATAATTTCCAGTGAGTCTATTTTAAGAGAGTGACGTGTTCACAACTTTTATCTGATCAATGAACGATGAGGAGATATCCTTGATTTTCTAGCTAAAAAATAATTATTTTCCATAAATTTTGCCATAACATTGTGGATTTATGCTGTAAAGGCAATGAAGGAAATTTTCATAATTCTACACACTTTAAGATAGAAAAAAGAAGGTATCTTCTTTATTATTGTAAATCATACATGCCACTCCTCTTTAAATTAGGGTTCCGTGAAATTGCGTCAACACTCCCTTTAAGTTAGTACACAATTAATGCAGCCAAATGTCTTAAAATGCCTTCATATGACCCATATTAATTTTAATAAATATTTATAGGTCGTCTTACCTGGCATAGTTGGATAGGGCGGGGAGTTGGAGACTGGATTTATTCTTCTGGAAATGAAAAAAAATAATTTTAAAAGTTAAATCAGGCGCCAAGAGATGGATGCCCAATAGGATAGGAGAATATATCCTGAGCCCGCGATTTAAAAAATTTAGGAAAATAAGACTCAGGTCTCAGCTGCCATTGAGACTAATTTAAGACTCGAGTTTCAGATTTAAGTTGCAACTAATTTTTCCCAGAATTTAGTTTATTAAACAGGTTTAATATTGTTTGGCGTATTGTCATATTGTGGAAATTGGAGGATTTGAGGAATTTGAATCAACATAGAGACGAATTCTTCACTAAACCCAATCAAGGTCGGTTTTATTTTCATTGGGCCCAAATAGATTGTCCTATTTGATTGAGCATAACTCCTTAAGTCGAGTCTAAAAATTGGAAGCTGTCGATCACAAGCACAATCTGTTGTCTGCTGATTCATAAGTTGGGTCAATAATTAAGCCTTAAACCTGGGTCTGAGGCATGAATACTCGAGCCGAATCTTTTAAATTTTTCAATAATTCAAGTTCAATCAGACTTTTATGCTTGGCTTTAAATGGAAATGAAAGAAAGCACTCTGTGGGTCTCTAGTTTAAATGGAAACATTAAATTCTATTTTTACAGTAAGGTTTGTATCTAGAAGTAAGGTTTGTATCTAGAAGTAAGGTTTGTATCTAGAAGTAAGGTTTGTATCTAGAAGTAAGGTTTGTATCCAGGAGTAAGGTTTATATCTAGAAGTAAGGTTTGTATCTAGGAGTAAGGTTTGTATCTAGGAGTAAGGTTTGTATCTAGAAGTAAGGTCTGTATCTAGGAGTAAGGTTTGTATCTAGAAGTAAGGTTTGTATTTAGAAGTAAGGTTTGTATCTAGAAGTAAGGCTTGTATCTAAGAGTAAGGTTTGTATCTAGAAGTAAGGTTTGTATCTATGAGTAAGATTCGATCCAGGATTAAGGTTTGTATCTAGGCTTATAGCTTGTATCTAGGAGTAAGGTTTGTATCTAGGAGTAAGGTTTTGGATCCAGGAGTTAGATTTGAATCCAGGATTAAGGGTTTGTCTAGTACTTTGGTTTGATTATTGTTTGTTCATGGTTTGTTCATAGTTTGACTATGGTTTGATTATGGTTTGATTGTGGTTTGATTATGGTTTGATTATGGTTTGATTGTGGTTTGATTATGGTTTGTTCATGGTTTAATTATGGTTTGTTCATGGTTTAATTATGGTTTGTTCATGGTTTGTTTATGGTTTGTTTATGGTTTGTTCATGGTTTACCTGGAGGAGAAAGCTGAGATATGGTTCGAATAAGAGTTTTCTTCTATATTGTTCAAACGCCGAGCCTTGTCCAAAGCTTTAAACATTCCTCCCTAAAGAAGACATAAAATTTAAGTTTCTAGAAAAAACAGTAAGACCCGGAAAACTAAATTAAAAGAAGACGACGGTTGGACTCAAATTATGATTCAAAAATTCTGCAAATATTATAAAAGGTTAACATTTGTGCAGTGTCAGTGTACGTAAACTTAAATTTGGATTTAAATTTGGAGTAACAAAGAGAAAGATATCGTCGATTTCCCTCCTTATCTTTTCTGCGTAATCCGCAAGTACACTTTTTAAATTATTTGTAATTAAAATAAAAAAAATGTAAGAAATATAAAACAGACAAAGGTTTAAAGGGTTATGGTTGTAAGTTTAAATTACGTTGACAATCCCTTTAAATACTTTTACTACCTTGTTCCTTGAAGGTTTACTACCTTGTTCCCTGAAGGTTTACTACCTTGTTCCCTGAACTACCTTGTTCCTTGAAAGTGTACTACCTTGTTCCATGAAGGTTTACTACCTTGTTCCCTGAAGGTTTACTACCTTGTTCCTTGAAGGTTTACTACCTTGTTCCTTGAAAGTGTACTACCTTGTTCCATGAAGGTCTACTACCTTGTTCCCTGAAGGTTTACTACCTTTTTCCCTGAAGGTTTACTACCTTGTTCCTTGAAGGTTTACTACCTTGTTCCCTGAAGGTTTACTACCTTGTTCCCTGAAGGTTTACTACCTTGTTCCTTGAAGGTTTACTACCTTGTTCCTTGAAGGTTTACTACCTTGTTCCTTGAAGGTTTACTACCTTGTTCCTTGAAGATTTACTACCTTGTTCCTTAGAGGTTTACTACCTTGTTCCTTAAAGGTTTACTACCTTGTTCCCTGAAGGTTTACTACCTTGTTCTCTGAAGGTATACTACCTTGTTCCCTGAAGGTATTGAATCCCTGAACTGAGTCTGTTTCCAGTTTTCTAGCATCAGTATACCACCATACATCTTACCAACAGTCAGGGTGCCGCGTCCTATTTCTAAAATATAAAAACTTTTTTTAAATATTTTTTTAAGACTGTAAAGACGACCTAAAACTCTTCAAGTATGACGATTCCAAGGTTGTATTAAATCTTCTACCTTACAGCTACAGGTACTGGGGACTAAGACTAAAGTTTCATCCTTTGTTGGAGTTAAAATCCAAGCCCGGGGCTTGAACTTAAGATAAAGTAATCGTTATGTAACCGGAACCAAATTTTATGAATTAGAGAGGTCGCTGGATCAGTAAATCAGTGATTCAGGATTTGAACTGGCTTAAGGAAGGTAGTTCAATGACTTCTCGCAACTCATAAAATCATGTCTCGAATTTTTTGTTTTGTAAATATATCGAGAATTTTCAATACATTTAATATATTCTTATATTTTTTCAGTTTCCTAGATTAAAATCAAAATTGTGTAAAATGTGGGGAACTTAATTTTGACCAGGGTGTGGGAGAAAATAAAGAAGGTTGAAGAATAAACTTGATGAAAAGACTGAAGATGATTTGACTCCAAAACTGTAACTCGTAAAGTTCCTATAAAGGATATTCTCTCAACTTTTCGGTTCAGATATATAAATATATAATCCTACTTTCTATTTAATACACGTGGTCCTCATCTCAGCAAGCTTTGACTTTCGATCCCAATTCCACCTCTTAAACAAACTTTTTTACCTTTTCTCTTTAATAACTATTTGTCGACATATACCTTTTAAATAAAAATCACAACTGAATCAAATTTGATAAAACGAAAGTACCATGCCCAGGTTAGTCCAGGGTGAATAGGTCGCCATATCTTAAAATATACTTTGTGTCTTTGGGTTGTTGACTGACGTATGAGCTTTCAAAATATAGCAATCCTTCTTCGTATCCTGAACTAATTCCAATTATTTTGATTTAATATCTCTAGTAACGTAAAAAGCACAAAAAATACATAAATACATGCTTTTCTTAGTAATCCTAGCCATTTTGTTGCATTCGAAGATATCTATATATTTAAAGTTGTAATCTCTGTTTGTCTGTTTGTTTGTTTGTCCGATCATAACTCAGGAACCTCTGGACTGATTTGCCTCAAATTTTGATTGAGGAACTCGAGAGAGCCACGGGAATGTTCTTAGTATGGTTTAAATATTCTAAGTTGAAATCTAATTTTTTAAATCGATTTTTTTCTTCAAAATTTAAAAAATCAAGTGTTTCTAAAATTCCACGGGCAACGCCGGGCAGTTCAGCTAGTATGTTATAAATGCAAAAGAGGTAAAAATGGTTTCAGTGGATTTTCGGATTTATTTTTCTTTGGTGAGATGAATCCTCGAGGGAGCTAAGACTATTAATCCTGATCAATTTGACATTGTTATCCTTGGAGAGGAGTTTATGAACTAGATAGAATATATCCAGGGACAGGGTAGAACAGATACTTGGTGTCCTCGGAGAGATTATTATTAAACCTGTAGCCAAGGGAGTTCTATCTAATATATTTGTAGCTTGAGCTTACTCTATATATTGTAGTAACTTTGTGAAAAGTACAGTGTTCACCAAAAAGAATGAAAAAGAAATGAGTTTTTACCACAAACTTTCGTTTTTTTAACTTCTATATCTTTGCAACCAGACGTCGTAGATCTTAGGTATTTCAAACTATAAGTTTTGTTGGATCAAAGTATTAAAGTTTAAAATATCTAAGGTTTACACCATCAAATTATAAATATATTGTTATTAGAAAATTTGAGTTTGTGGCAAAAACTCAATTTTTTCCTGGACAACTTTAGACTCTTTAAACACAGTGCAGTGTGCACAAACCCATTTTACTCAAATAAAATTTTTTTTTAAATCTTTAAACTTTCTACTGGTAAATCTTTAATAACAATCAAATAACTCATAAAATTGCTTTAATTTGGTCAACTCCTAAATCAACATCACACCCGCAACCGTTTTACCAACGACCCGCAAATGACATCACAAAACGGGATTTGCGACATGAGCTTAACCCTATGCCCCTATTAATTTAAATTTATAAAGACGTCATTTCATCTATCATACAATAAACTTATTCATCATACTTTCTTTATGTGACAGCTCTTGGCTGAATGAAGCAATAGTTGTGAAAACCCATATACTAGTATAAATAGTAAAAAGTGCGTGTTTTTATACTCTTTATCTAATAGGTCGGCATAGGAGTAAGCGCATGCCGCAAATCCCATTTTGTGACGTCATCTGCGGGTCAGAGGTAAAACGGGTGTCCGGGTCGCCTTCCCCGCCTCGTATGCGTCAACCCAGCATTCTGTCTTGTTTATCCACGATGGATATATATTATCATACCCTGAGTAGCTGGAACCAACAGATTGATCTTCTCTCGAGCAGTGAAAGGCCAGACCTTGAGAATAGTTTCCCTGAGTTCAATATCCGCCTGATCCATCTCTTCCGCTGATCTCATCTACAGGTATTAAAATGAGAAGGTAATGAATGTCGTCTTCAATTTTTTTATAAAAATGAAAGGAGATTGGTCAAGCAAAGACGCCCTGGCAATAATAAAATACTGGCCCAGTCTCAATATTTCATGCAAAAATTGTGTAGATTTTGTCTCAGATTTTTAACAAATACTCGAATTTTATCATATGTTTAACCAATATTATTTTCTGGTAGGAATTGTGTATGAACCGATCAACAACAAATATTAGCAATAAAAAAAAAAACAATTAAATTGATTTCTTAAAAGCACCGAAAAAAATTATGATTTTTGTGTGAGTTATCTTCTATAGAGCTTTAAATCACATATTCAAAAATATTCATAATTTTCAAAATTTAACACCTTGTCCAACGGAAAATATTTATAAATATTTACAAAATTTTTATACAGGGTGTCCCAAAAAACATGGGAATTCAGTGACGAATTCGATATCGTCTTTTTAACTAATTTTTTGATTTAGTTTAGTGATACCTACTGAGAAAGCTGTAATCTGTAAGACTTTCGTCTGCTATGTTCACATTTTGTTTGTTTATGTTTTGACTGCATACGGTTGTACTTAGTAAAACAAGAAAATTGCAGTATACAAACAGAGTAAACTTGTCCGTCCTCACTGTTCATCTTGCGGAGACATTATAAACACATCTTTACAGTCTTTTACTCTTTTCATAAAATAAACTCTAGCAGACATAATAATATTATGGCTCTTGAAATAGGTATTACTATGCTAATTCATAACAAAGACGATATCGAATTCGTCACTGAATTCCCATGTTTTTTGGGACACCCTGTATTATGCTGCCACTAGAAGTTATTAAAAAACTGGGAAATTATGCGCATTTTGAAATAGTTGAACAATCCCTTTGAATGAACTCATATTTTGTTTATCTAACCTTAATATTTAAGTTCTCTCTGATGAGAGCGAAGAGTGTTGTGGTAAACTGAACCTTCCCTTCTCCGTCCAGGGGCATATTCATCCGGATCAACTTCTTATACGCTAACCTAGAAAATTATAAATCAATCAATCAATCAAACAAAACGGAACTTAACGTGACTTTAATGAGAAAGGTTTCCATGTTTTTTCTCTGAAAATTAATACTTTTATATTGGGTTTGTCCCTAAGAGTTGACAGAATTTTTCAAGACCAAAAATACAACGATATCCTTGGCCAGAAAAAAGGTTTAAAAGGAACCATTGTGAATTGGAGGATGGCTTGAAATAGTAATATTATTTGTAGGCCTTGAATGGATTGTAATATTAATTTAGAGTGACACTCTATGCAACGATGGCAACGCCCGAATTACAACAGTATCCTTTTATCTGATTAATAATATAGAAGATATTGTCATTTTTAGGTATTTAACCTTCAGTGGACTATTCTTATTTTAGACATTTAACCTTCAGTGGAATAATCTTGTTTTAGACATTTAACCTTCAGTGGGATAATCTTGTTTTATGTATTTAACCTTCAGTGGAATATTCTTGTGTTTAGGTATTTAACCTTCAGTGGAATAATCTTGTTTTAGACATTTAACCTTCAGTGGAATATTCTTGTTTTAGACATTTAACCTTCAGTGGGATATTCTTTTTTTAGGTATTTAACCTTCAGTGGGATATTCTTGTTTCAGACATTTAACCATCAGTGGAATATTCTTGTTTTAGGAATTTAACCTTCAGTGGGATATTCTTATTTTAGGTATTTAACCTTCAGTGGGATATTCTTGTTTTAGACATTTAACCTTCAGTGGAATAATCTTACCTGTCAGGGCATTTACTCCCGAAGCCTAGGGGTGGATCCATATTTTTAAGCATATCATACATCTCGGAGTAATGAATCCGTCCTCTGAAACAAATTATCATATATCTCGGAGTAATGAATCCGTCCTCTGAAACAAAACATCTCGGAGTAATGAATCCGTCCTCTAAAACAAAATAGATAAGTTAAAATTCAAAATAAAAGTTTGATGAGGTTATTCAAATTTAATTAAATTGAATTTAATTAAATCAATTTTTTCAATTTAAGTTTGAAAGAAAAAATTTACTAAAGGGACTGAAAACATAATTTCAAATTTCATTTTCACAAAGATATCCTTTAAATCCTTGACTGTTTATCGATGACAGAGATATCCTCATTTTTCCATCTAAAATATAGAGTGCCAGGGGCCTGCCAGGTTAACAATCCCTTTCATATAAAGAATACTCACGTTGCACTCGGATCATATTCCGCCCAGATCCTGATATACTCCTCGAGGTGGTGAGCCCCCAGGATTGATGAGTCTCGAGTCAGATAATCAAAATTATCCATGATGACAGCAACAAACAGATTCAACATCAGGAAACTTAAATATATATATGTACAGGCTTATTCATAAACCATACGCCACGTCAAACTAAAGTTAATTCCACGTTAGATTGAAATATTTTAAATTTCTAATATATAACCAAATAAAGGAATTGAGTTTTTGCCACAAACTAAAATTTTTCTATCGTTATAACTTTGCAACCTAATGTCGAAGACCTTAGATATTTCAAACTATGAAAGCTGATAGATCAAAAAATTTGAGTTTGAAATATCGAAGTTTTAACATACCCAGTTGCAGAGATATTGGGTTTAGAAAATCTGAGTTTGTGACAAATCCTTTGTATATCTTATACTTGTGCGTAAAATAAAACTTCAAGAAGCTACGAGGTCACAAAATTGTACCAGTCATGTTGCACAGATGTTACTTTCGCCTTCTGTCAAGTTTACAGTGTAACATGAGATATTTTTAATGATTCTTTGTAAATTTAAGCTTTAGATTGTATTGTAGTGTTACTGTGCTTATAAGATTTTACGGTCGTCATTACATCATTGTTTACACGTAGCAGCAACCTTTAATTTATTTTTATTTTTTTCAACTATGTAAACGGTCAGCTTAACTAGAAAGCGATTTGTGGAGATCTACAATATAATAAATGACAGATTCCAGATGGGCAAACGACAAGAGAATTGGGTGAAAAATGAAAAATGATTGAGTATGAAGTGAAAAATGAAAAAAAATAGAATTATAGAAGGTTGAAAAATAATTGAAATAGGATGAAAAATGAAAAATAGTTAAAATTGGATGAAAATAAAAAAAAATAATTTAAAACTGTGTGGAAAAAAATAAAAAAAATGCACCTGCAAAGGAAGATAAATGAAACAAAGTAAGCGTAGGTTAAGGTTGATCCACATCTTTTCTCCGGGTCTAGAATCTCTCCAGTGGTTTCATTCCTCCTAGAGAACAGTACATTGTAGAGGTTGAAATCCCCGAAAAAGAGGATTTTAAAATGCGCGAATCAGTAGCGTCGGATCCTGGAACCAGGGAAGACCTATACTCATCTTCCTCTCCTTTAATATACTCGTTAATTATCATGTATTTATTTCTAGAAGCAATAGATGTACTTCTATAACATCTTCTCAACCCCTCCTTCTCTCGTACGGGGTTTCCCGCAAAGATTGGGATTTCAAAGACGACTGATGACAGTTCATGGTTCAAAGTTACTAACAGAGTTTTCTGTTTATTTGCAAAATTTTCTGTTTATTAACAGAATTTTTTATTAATAAACAGAGTTTTCTGTGGTTTTTTTTTTACAAAATTTCAGTTTTTTAACAGAATTTTCTGGTTATTACCAGAGTTTTCGTT
Source organism: Eurytemora carolleeae (assembly GCF_000591075.1). Classification (NCBI taxonomy): domain Eukaryota; kingdom Metazoa; phylum Arthropoda; class Copepoda; order Calanoida; family Temoridae; genus Eurytemora; species Eurytemora carolleeae. The sequence continues at coordinate 413,199 of NW_019396243.1, read as the reverse complement.
TTGTTTTCATAAAGATTTTTTTTACCAAAACATTGTCTTCTTTACACCTACCTGTGAGCTCTGTAGTCACACGGTCTCTCCCCTTGACAAGATAACATAATGTTCGGCCACGCTTCTCCAGTAGCACATCTAGAGGGAACGGATTTAGGACGTAGAAGATCATGATTTGCAAGATTACAAGGATAGAACAGGAGATGTCGGACTTATTTTTACACAGGAAACACAATGCCAGCCAGAAATTTATGCAAAGATGTTACAAAATGTCGTTAAAGATTTAAAAATTTGTAACTGTCATTTCTGTTTGTTTCTAAAACATTTGTTAAAAACTCCTATAGACATTTCTAAATTTAAAGAAACAATGGGCGATCATTCAAATGTTTTCTTGTTACCCACCACTGTTTTTAGTTCTATAAATAATAATTTTACTTCTCTTGTCATCCTATCCATGTAATCTGATGTTAAAGGTTAACTTCATACAGGGTGTCCCACGAAACATGACAGTTGATAAATAGTTATGAATGTTGTCTTCCCTATACTGTATTAGATATTAAAAGCTTTTTGCAGTTTATTTCGTTAGAAAAATCTTTTGCTTGAATTGATTTTACTTTGAAATCAGTTTTACTATAACATGACTCCCAAATAATATTTATAATAAATTATGGAAGAAGACATTCTTAGCTATTCACCAAATGTCATGTTTCGTGGGACACCCTGTATATGGGTAAATTTGTTTAACACTGTGACAATTAGAAACACGTTTTTTAAAACAATAACAAAGATTGCAAATAAAGGGCTATTTTGCCAGATTCTAGTCAGTCCTAATATGTCACAGTTGAATATTAACAAATGAACGTTATCCAGGGTTTCTGAGACCTAATTTATGTCATTGAACCAAAGTTCCATGTTCCCCTGGACCGTATATAAGGGAAACCAATATTAATAAATCAGGGGAACCTTGGTTCTTGAACTATATTGGTTGGAACAACGGTTCCTGAATTATATCAAGGGAACCAAAATTGAACCAGGGTTCATGAGTTACATAAATGGGACATATCAGAGGAACCAAGGTTCCCTGAAGGTGACGGGTTCCCTGAAGGTGAAGTGTTCCCTGAAGGTGAAGGGTGCCCTGAAGGTGAAGGGTTCCCTGAAGGTGAAGGGCTCCCTGAAGGTGAAGGGCTCCCTGAAGGTAAAGTGTTCCCTGAAGGTGAAGGGTTCCCTGAAGGTAAAGTGTTCCCTGAAGGTGAAGGGTTCCCTGAAGGTGAAGGGCTCCCTGAAGGTGAAGGGTTCCCTGAAGGTAAAGTGTTCCCTGAAGGTGAAGGGTTCCCTGAAGGTGAAGGGTTCCCTGAAGGTAAAGTGTTCCCTGAAGGTGAAGGGTTCCCTGAAGGTAAAGTGTTCTCTGAAGGTGAAGGGTTCCTTGAAGGTGAAGGGTTCCCTAAAGGTGAAGGGTTCCCTGAAGGTAAAGTGTTCCCTGAAGGTGAAGGGCTCCCTGAAGGTGAAGGGTTCCCTGAAGGTGAAGGGTTCCCTGAAGGTGAAGGGTTTCCTTAAGGTGAAGGGTTCCCTGAAGGTGAAGGGTTCCCTGATTATTTGGAATGAAATCGTTTGTCCATTTAGCTATCACTGTCCCCTCTGTAGCCCATTATAGTCTCGATTCAATGAATGTATGTATGTAACTAAATTTTTAAGGAGAAAACACAATACTTTTTAAGGAGAAAACACAATACTTTTTAAGGAGAAAACATAATAATTTTTAAGGAGAAAACACACTTCTTTTTAAGGAGAAAACACACTACTTTTTAAGGATAAAACACACTACTTTTTAAGGAGAAAACACAATTCTTTTTAAGGAGAAAACATACTACTTTTTAAGGAGAAAACACAATTCTTTTTAAGGAGAAAACACACTACTTTTTAAGGAGAAAACACACTACTTTTTAAGGAGAAAACACACTACTTTTTAAGGAGAAAACACACTACTTTTTAAGGAGAAAACACAATTCTTTTTAAGGAGAAAACACACTACTTTTTAAGGAGAAAACACACTACTTTTTAAGGAGAAAACAATACTTTTTAAGGAGAAAACACACTACTTTTTAAGGAGAAAACACAATACTTTTTAAGGAGAAAACACACTACTTTTTAAGGAGAAAACACCTCTTTACAGATAGACACAAGCTCATTTTTACCCAGCACACCTAATTTTAACATTTACCCATTAATTCCAGGAAGGCCCTGGAGGGGGAGGGAAGAGGACTACTGCCCCCCATGTATACACGCCTGTGTCTATGCGATTTCAAGTGACCCTCTATTTAAAGAGGTACACACCTGATACACTACGGAACGCTTGAGAGCCATTTATGAAGAGCACTTGTGTTTACTACATTGTAAAATTAACCGAATTTATTTTGTTTAAAGACAGAGAAATGACAAGATCATTCCTCAGATGGACCTTTGATGAATCGGACATGAAGTTATTTAAATGTAAGGTCAGATGAAATTGCGGTAACAGTCCCTTTAAATTTTGATTTTACGGAAACCTTATTCAACTCGCCTGAAGAGAAGTAAAAGTCCATTTATAAAGGTTGTGAAATTGTTCCATCTTGATATATCTTCGTTACTTTCCAGAGCAATGTTGCCAAACACCTGGAGTAAACACCTGGAGTAAACTCCTGGAGTGAACAAACACCTGGAAACAAACACCTGGAGTACTGGAGTAAACGCCTGGAGTAAACAAAAACCTGGAGTAAACACCTGGAGTAAAAAACACCTGGTGTAAAAAAACACCTGGTGTAAACAAACACGTGGATTAAAAAAAACCTGGAGTGAACGCCTGGAGTAAACAAACACCTGAAGTTAACACCTGGAGTAAACAAACACCTGGAGTAAACAAACACCTGGAGTAAGCAAACACCTGGAGTAAACAAACACCTGAAGTGAACACCTGGAGTAAACAAACACCTGGAGTAAACACCTGGAGTAAACTCCTGGAGTGAACAAACACCTGGAAACAAACACCTGGAGTACTGGAGTAAACGCCTGGAGTAACAAAAACCTGGAGTAAACACCTTGAGTAAAAAACACCTGGTGTAAAAAATACCTGGTGTAAAAAAACACTTGGTGTAAACAAACACGTGGATTTAAAAAACCTAGAGTGAACGCCTGGAGTAAACAAACACCTGAAGTTAACACCTGGAGTAAACAAACACCTGGAGTAAACAAACACCTGGAGTAAGCAAACACCTGGAGTAAACAAACACCTGAAGTAAACACCTGGAGTAAACAAACACCTGAGTAAACAAACAAATCTTAGATTTGTAAACCAACCCAGGAGCTTTATATTTGAACTCGAGCTATTCTAATCCTTTACCAGATATCCTTAACAGAAAACTTAAAAGCAAACTTAATCCTGACTTTTGATTGGTTGAAGTTTGAAATACCAGAGTTATCATTGGTCGTATCCTTGAACGTTGCCCAGTAAAGAGCGTAATAAGTCCCAACGTAAGTTTGTTTCAATAAATAACTTTTGTTTATCTTTAATGGAACAAGACTTTTATTTCTTTAAACTGACAGTAAAAACTACTGAGGTTAAATACATTTTTAAGGTTCAGGGTTCGGTATAGTAAACATTAATCACTCTAAATAGAATCAAAATACCTTTTATCTGATTTAAACCTCTAAAAGCTGATAAATCATTAAAACTAAGATGGGAGCAGAAAAATCTCAATTTGTCCTCTAAATTTCTAAATATTCATCTTTTTTAAATGAAAAATATTTCTAAAAACATTGTTTAAAGATGAAAAGTTTCATAAATTCTGAACAATAGAAGAGATATAATTGAATATTTTTAATTAATTCTTGGAAAGAAATAGAGAACTACAGAGACGCAATATGTTTCAAACGAATTATTTCGAGAACAAAAACAAAGGGTTTTAAAAAATAAAATAAAAAGTTTGTAAAAATTAAACCCCCAATGCTTAAAAATTGTGAGACCTTCTGACCATTCTGCTTTTTAGTCAGCAGTTAGCTTCTACCAAAGGTTAGGCAGAACGGATTTCTTGTCCGCCCTCCCCCCCAAAAAATTTATTCTTTGAGAAACTTGCCCTTTAAAATTTTATCAATAATATTAATTTGATTCTATTTCAAATATGACTTTTTTAAATTAAAGGGACTGTAAAGGAAAAATGAAAAGGGGTATATGCTGAAAGCTATTTACTTTAGCTCTTGATCGCGACCCGTGAAAGTTAAATCTGATGTTCCTGTCTCGAGAAATAGAAATGAAACTGTGCCAAATTTATACGAAAATTCATATATATGCAGCAGAACTCCCACCAATGAGAGTGCAGTATACTATCACGTGTCTCTGTTTGTATCACATGACCAGTATACTGCACTACCATTGGTGGGAGTTCTGATGACATCATACGTACTTATAAATATTATTATCAATTATATCTATTAAAAATAAAAAATAAAAATTATAGGTAATAATTGGAGAAACCCTAAGTTACAATTAGGTTTCTCTAGGATATCTACGTTTTCAGATTAGTTGCGTATTTGCTGAATATGATTTGTAAGTTTATTCTATATTTCTATTTCTATACTAAATTGTATATTTATGAATTTTTGTATACATTTGACACAGTTTTATATCAATTTCTCGAGAGAGGAACATCAGATATAACTATCATGGGTCGCGATCAAGATTACTTTTCAGCCTATACCCCCTTTCATTATTCCTTTACAGTCCCTTTAAGAACTTTCTTTTTTGATTTTCAAGCTGCGATGGACCCTTTGGAACTTTTAATTGTGAAAAATAAATAAATCATTAAAATGTCTAATTTATAAACTGGAAAATTGTTCATGCAATCCAGAATTTTCTTACTAAGGTAGAAGGAATAGGTTTAGTGTACAGTTAATTGGGACATATTTGGAATACTAGGAATAGTTTTAGTGTACAGTTAATTGGGGCATATTTGGAATACTAGGAATAGGTTTAGTGTACAGTTAATTGGGACATATTTGGAATACTAGGAATAACAAAGATCTATAATTTCACTTAAAAGTGATTAAATAAGTTTCTAATAAACTATGTGCTTTGTAACAACATCAAAATTCAAATATAAATTTGCTTTCATGTCGTTTTGCTATTCCACAGTTCCACTAGTTATTTTCATCTAATATCAGCTGTTTGTTTATTTATCATCTGTGTTATTGTTTATACGCATAAACCAGCCCATACAAATAGTCAAAATATATCACCGTTAAATGTACGGAAATCTTATCCTTCCAACCTTCATCTAACACCTTGCAATATTTTTAAACCTTAACATTAATGTTTAAATTGTTGAAAATGAAACCCTGTCTGCAATGTTACGTGTACACTATATCTAAATTTTTTTTCTTCTTATTTCTAACCTAATAATTTTATAGAGAAGATGCAATTTTTGTTGTAAAATATATAGTCTCCTTGTTTACAAGTGCAGTTGAAAATATTCTATATAAAAAAATCCGCCAAAGTTATTGTTCCACACTCAAAAAGAGAAGGATAACAATTTCTAAAAAAATCACCCTGGAATTTTCGTACAGTGCAGGGTTTCATTTGATAGTTTACTCTTAAAAGGGAGTGTTCGCGAAAAATTAAATAGGAGTCGAATCAAAATTGGATTCGATCGCTACTAATTTTACTTCTACTTGAAGTGTCAATAAGGAGCAAATGGTCTAAAAAGCTTTATGTTAAGAGCGGAGTGAGTCCATGCCGTAACCATAGATTATTCAATTAATTTTTCTTGATCATTGCACTACTAATAATATTTGTAAGAAGTTTTTTAGTTTACTTCTTAGTTCTTAGTATTAGGCGTTTTAAGACATTTCCTCCTTATAAACGTGTTACGCACCTCTGATCCTTCAGTAAAAGTAAATTTAACCTGGCCCCGTCAACCTTGTTGCACCGGCTAGTCATATTGAGTGTCTTCTTTATTTACCCAATGTCCGGGCGATACAGTACAAACTGGGACCGGAAAGGTTGACCCGGCATCGGAAATTCAAATGTACTACGGCTGCCCGTGGTGTACACACTATACATAGAAGTAAAATTAATTTGATTCGGATTCAGCCTAACCCCTTTTTCATTTTTCGCAAACACTGCATTTCAAGAACCCTTACAATATCAGGTTTCGAACTGTCTTTGGGTTCGACCAGTAGACAACAAATCTTGTCATGCATCATTTAATGTACATCACATTCAAACCGTACATGCTGTACATGCGGTACACCTCTCACCGGAATAAAACCTGTAACCCGGCAAAGAAAGTTTGGAAGTTGTTGTGACGATTATAATCCGTATCCGGGTTATACCGTAGTGAACCAAATACCTTTTAGTGATAATAATAATAATAATAATAATAATAATAATAATAATAATAAAAATAAAAATAATTAATAATAACAATAATAATAATGATAATGATAATAATAATAAGATTATTAATCTGAATACCTGCATCCCAATTATAGCGTATATAAAGAAAAGCATGGCAATCAGCAGGATAACATAGGGAAGCGCCTGATGAAAACAAATACATTGATTTTTTTATATTTCTTTTCTTTTACAGTCTATAATCTACAGTCTACAGTCTACAGTCTACATTCTACAATCTACAGTTTACAGTCTACTGCAGTCTACAAAAAAAAACACTGAAAAGTTTGAATCGAAGAAATCTAATAAACAATGGTTTTGTATTTCATACATTAATATCTCAAGTTTCTTACACCTGGAGCTCCTGGAGCAAGGATTAATGATACAAATACAACAATTCTCCGAAAAATAGTAGAATAAATATCTGGAGAATGAAAGAGATAGAAATATAAATTGGTAACAAAATATTTTTTAGAGTTGATGGCAATGGGAGAAATGTCCCAAGTTAGATAATCTATCAGTTTCAGACTGGGAATTGGTAATTTCTGCTTTACATAAGAAGTAGTTAAACTATCCGTAACTATTTCATTAATAGATGATTTAATTCACTCTGAACTAAGCTTGTAGTGGATACTGCAGGGATCTACAGTTCTCTTAACAAAAGAATATAGTGAGTTTTACTATACTAACTTTCTAGAAGATGATTAAAAAGAATTGAGTTTGATATTTCGTACTAGACTATTTGATCTAACAGAACTTTTAAATATAAAAAGTCTACGCTATCGGGTTTTAACGATATAGAGATTAGAAAACCAGAAAAACTCAAGTTCTTGTATTACCAGAAACCACTGGAATAAGTGTAGATGTAATCAATGCAATATGCTTAACTACCTTTAAGAATAAATGAGTTAACCAGCTGTAATTCTAGTTAAGCTATTTCTCACTCATTCATAAATTTTCATCTACGAATTACCTTGAAAGACTGTATAGAGTTTAAAGATTCAGAGTAGGATACGAATAGTGTATCCTTGGCTCATTGTTACCTTTAAGGACTGTATAAAGGTCCAGAGTAGGATACGAATAGTCTATCCTTGTCTCAGGAGTTTAATCAACCGCGCTGCTCGGAACAACCGGAGGAAACCGACATTAAAGAAGTTTTTCTAAAATGTTTAAATCAATTAATCACATCAGCCTCGCTAAAAGTGGTTAAAACTGTATTATCTTCTAAATTCAGTAAATATACATATATCTGTCTAGAAGCCGGCCTGACAAATGAACCGGAGATTACAGGGATAATTCAGTGTAAAAAAAGATATTTTATATCTTTCTCCGTTAATCAAGTAAACTTTGTTCTAATCTAAAGAATTCTTTATTCAGGAATTACAGATAAAATATCTATGAGAGCAGGAACCAGATTTAATGTATAGGAAGACGTAGTTGAACTGCGCAGACGTAGTTCAACCAATTCTCTTGTGCACAAGTTTAAGCTGAAGAGAAGAAGTTGAATTAAGAGTGCGCGGTTCAACCATGTCTCGCATTTTCATTAAAGGAACTGAGTTCTTGCCTCAAACTTAATATTCAAATCCCTATATCTTTACTTTCCGATGGTGTAAAACTTTGATATTTCAAACTTTGACTATTTCATCTTACAGAATTCAGAGTTTGAAAAGGTAAAGGTCTATGACGACGGATTTCAAAAATACAGGGATTAGAATATCAGAGTTTGTTGCAAGGACTCAGTTTCTTTGTCCCAGATTTCGTAGTGAGCAAAAAATAAAATATAAAATTTGTTAAAAGTTTAGAGATGGGAGTTTGGTTCGTTTAAACATGTTTTAAAATTTTTACGAGGTTTCACAAGAACCTGTGATGCTTACCATTTTTATATAATGACACTATGACCCATGAACTGTAGAATATGGAAGACGACAATTTAGCAATCCTCTGTCTTGTATACGTATTTTATTTTTACCATTTAGCATAAAAATCAACTTACTGAGTGTAAAATGAAACTGTGTACATTGCACAATTGCAGTATACATGAATTCCACAGTTTTGTGGGTCTTACTGTATTGTGGAAAAACTGTATCATGAAAAATATTTACCGCAAACTCGACCATTAGTGCATCAACAATACTCCCGACAACGGTGATAAAGTCGAAAGTGTTCCAGGATTGTCGAAAGTAACTCTAGAAATAAAACAATACTATTCTAAAATATATGAATTATGCATAATAACAATAAAGGGACTGTAAGCGTAATTTCAAAATGGCAATGTCCGATACACGATGGTACCATCTACCCTTAAAAGCTTTGTCTGATTAAGCATAAATTATAAATCATAGTTTAAAAAATTATTATTTTCTACTGCGGTGGTTTCTTTACAAAAGTGACTTACACATTTCTATTTAGAAAAGAAGCAGCTATTATCAGAACTTAACACTTGTAAACCTAGAAAAATTTCAATCCCTTCTACAGTAATGATGAGATAAAGGCTTCAAAGGCACTGTTGCAACTCGGGCATTGTCATCTTTGCATGGAGGGTCACTTGATATTATGCTTACAGTCCCTTTAATAAAACTATAGTAAAAGGAGGTGGCAGAGAAGCCAGGAGTTGGAGAGGGAGGGAGGGTGCAGCCCGCATCCGCGCGGAGCTTCCGAGCATTTTTGGATGAGCGCGCTGCCGCTAATCCATTTTGTGACATTATTTCGGGGTAGAAAGCTCTTCGGAGTTGCCTGCCCCCTCCCATCCCCCTTCGAAGGAGTTGACCAATTTTATCTTAATCAGATCTTAAAAAAAGATATTTGCTTTTGCGCACCCACTAAGCTAGGCGAACCAAATTAACTTTTATCGATATTGCACTTCAAACTATTGGACTATGCAGCATATTGCGCAAAATAATGTTTAGAAATATCTTTAAATTAAGCAACAATAGGCAATTAATTTGCTATTTCTAGAATAAAGTTTAATTGTATTGTTTAATATTTGTTTAAAGGATCCAAGTTATTTAAAAAAGGTTTTCGGAGTTAATTTTACTGTTTTTTGTAAATACAAATGTTCAGCATAGCTAGCTGGAAAACATTCTAAGTTTGAAATACGATCCAACTACACAAAATATTTTGACCGGAACGAGAAGACCCAGAAAATTTCGGAAATGATCATAATTTCCTGTTTGCAAAACAAACAATTGTCATGAAAATATTTCAACCCAGTGCAGAGCTGGGATATTTTGATTATTCTTGAACTCTATATCCAGAGGACAAAATTAAACTAATTATTATATCCAACATGACGGCATGATCACATATGAATTAAATTCTGTGGCTGCCCATCTGTGTACCCTCCACAACCACTCCGGTATCGTGCATGAGGACAGCTCCCTGCATGAAAAGACCTCCGCCTAAAGTTTTATCCATGTCAACACAATGTTAGACATAAAAAGCAATGTTATGACATTTTCCGATATTTTTCATGTATTTTAATTGGAAAAACGCATTAAAAATTATCTATGTCTCGATGATTTAAAGAGAAGACGACATTCAAAAGAAATCACTTTTTTGCCTTTATCCACTTTAAAATACATTTAAGAACTATGTGCGCATTTAATAAATGTCAACTTATAATTTTTAATGTTTTAACATTGCTTTTTATGTGTAACATTGTGTTGAAATGGTTAAAACTTTAGAGGGAGGTGTCCCCATGCACTACACCAGTATAGTTGCATGAAATTATTAAAACTGGTTTCAAGATTTTCATGACAATTATTCAGAGTTTTAAAGATTGATGATCAGGATAAAACGTACATCGTCCTGTCATAAAGTGTTCAAATGTTATCTCAAAAATACTTTTTTTAGACATCCTGGATTCATAAAGGATCAGTCAACTCCTCTAATACTCTCAGAATACTGCGACCTTCCTGTTAAAGGGACTGTTATGATAGTTTGGGTAACATAGGAGGTACAAACCCTTGGTGAAAGAATTAAAGTTTATCTAGAAACTTCTTTTAGATAACTGTTACCTCCCTCAGTAACAAAATACCAGAACAATCTCTTTAAGAAACATTTTTCCGTAAGGATATTTTTGTAGATTTTTACAATAAAAATTTTGTTTTTACAATAATATCCGTCTTCACAACATTGTAAACATGCAATCACGATATCTAAGGGTTAAAGATATGGGTATTACATGTACTGTACATGTACTGTACATGTACTGAGAAACTGTAGATTTTCCGCTAGCCTGAAACAACAGTTAACATATAAAAGACTCAACATGAAAATCATAATTTTTAATTTTGACAAAATCTAACAAAACCTTCATGAAATACAAATCGACCAAATTTTGTTAAGAAGTTCCTTTAATAGTAATAAAAATATCTTAAGTTTTTGTTGAGGCATGCAACAAGATAAATTTTCAACTTGTTTAGATATATAGGCTAGCCAGTTACAAATCAAGTTTATCGCAATTATTGCGCATTTTGCACATTTTGCGCATATTGCGAATGAAACCAGGTATTCATGGTTTTTACTTTTCTTTGTCTGCATGCATTCATCAACAACAAATTTCCTTAAATGACACAATTTAAAAGAATTAACTCCATTCATATTGGGGTGAGAAAATTGTATGTTTCCCCTACTTGGCAAATGGCTATGCTGTTGCGCATGTTATATTTTTCATTGCAAACAATATTTCTCAATTAAAATAGTGTAATGCATCCCAAAAGCTCTTGCGCATGTAGGACATATACGATGAAAACTTTCGAGACTTTGAGAGTATCACATTAATAATAATTTCAGGTTTTTAAAATTCTTCCAGCCTAACATATCAAGAATAGTTTTATAGCATCACTGACAGGACATTAATCATGATTTCAGGTTCTTAAAATTTGTCAGCAAACATAATTAAGAACAGTTTATAGCGACACCTAGAGAAACATTTATAAACACAAAATATATGAATTTTCCTCGATCTCCTGTTAATGAATAAATAAAAAAGTGTTTTACATTGAATACAAAGTAACAACATAAAACCATTTAACAGTCAAAACCAATTTGTTACAAATGCGAGAAGTAGGCAATTCAACAAACTGTTTAAATACACAATTCACTGATAGAATATTGTGGTTTGCTATCAATATTTTATATACAGTAATACAGTTTTAGATACTTCTCACATCAAATTAGCTTTTTATCTTGCATTGAGTCAACATGGAGTATAATTACCCTCCAACCAAACGCTGTTAGTTTAAGTGCACACTCGAGGGTGAAGAGAAGGGTGAAAATGATATTCATATAAACTAGAACATCAATCAGGACCAGGGGACTGTTGTGATACTAAAATATAATTAAAAAGTAGAGTACTAGATTTTAAGAGATTTTTAAACTAAATATTTTAGCATCTGTAACAACCCAGTGACGTCCTACCAGGCAACCAACCCAAACGCATGATAGAGAATGACCTATTTAAAGCCAAAATTCCTGCTTCTTTCTGTTTAATCTAAATATCAAAAATACAAAAACAAGATATCGTGATTACAGTTTAGAGTTGTTGCTGTTAGTTAACTCAATTTTTATTCTATGCTTAGCAAGCCCAAAGCTGAAAACCGGTTTTATGGTATGATCTGCTGGCTCAAGCAGCATTGAAAAATAAAAATTGAGAATTTAACAGTTTTGGCAGCTGAGCATGGTACTGTAAACAGTGTACTGTAAACAGTGTACATGTAAATAGTGTACTGTAAACAGTGTACATGTACACAGTGTACACTGCAATCTATTGTCTTACCCGAAATCCAAAAGAAAATATTTTCATAAGACACTCCAGAGTAAAGAGTCCGGTTAGTATCGTATTCATGTAATGCAGGGTGGTTTTGTATGTTTCTGTTTGTTTGTAGTACTGAAATAGACACATGTATAACTTCTAATTGAATACTTTTTAACTGCAAGACTATACCACATGCAAACTATGCATGGCAAAATTGTAAAGATAATCCCAAATTGGTTCAATGAAATTTCATGCTGCATGCAAATCAATCATTCAGTAAAAAGCCATTCAGTAATCCAGGTATTTGCATGTGTCAATCTGCAGATTATTGAGGTCAGATTTAAAAATAAACATCCCAAGTAGTGAAACACTAAACTATGCTGTTTGAAACCTGTTTTAATTCTAGAATACATGTTAAGGCAGTGCATCACTAAACTAGGCTGTTTGAAACCTGTTTAAATTCTAGAATCCGTGTTAAGGCAGTGGAACACTAAACTAGACATGGTTGAAACCTGTTTAAATTCTAGAATCCGTGTTAAGGCAGTGGAACACTAAACTAGGCTGTTTGAAACCTGTTTAAATTCTAGAATACATGTTAAGGCAGTGGAACACTAAACTAGACTGGTTATAACCTGTTTAAATTCTAGAATCCGTGCTAAGGCAGTGGAACACTAAACTAGGCTGTTTGAAACCTGTTTAAATTCTAGAATTCATATTAAGGCAGTGCATCACTAAACTTTCTCAAGCATTTGCTAATTAAATCTAACTTCATCAGTGTTACTTGCTACTTAGACATAGTTTATATAGTGAAGTGCAGAACAGTGCAGTTTCTACTTTAGTATTGGGCTTTGTTAATCTTTTTGTTCTTTTTCATTTCGTTTTATTTTTGGCTTTCAAAAATCTTCTCAGTTCTGGTATGCAGAGTGTAAAATGTTCAATAAAAATAGATTAAAATTTAGAAATTTAGAAAATTATTAAGAGTTGGATTTAATTTTTAAGCAAATTGCGACACAAAACTTTCTATGTAACTGGTGAAGGGTGTGGATAAATTTAAACTTATTAGTGTGTAGATACAAAAAGTCATAAAATACAAAAACTTATCCTTGACCTAATACAGCATCAGCTCAATGCCTACTCGTGTATTAAATAATTAAAAAAATAGAATTATAAAAACAATTCTTGAAAATAAAATTGTAAACAAATTAAAATATCTTTAAAAAAAAATTTCACAATTAACATTTCTAAAGGTGGGTTAGGGGGATGGGGTCAAGGTAAAGGATATGATGGAGTTAAAGTTTTAACAAAATATAAACTAATAATAAATATTAAATTTGAATTTTTCTCAGAAAAAATTGTTAATTATTTTTCTTCACATATTCGAGAAAATAAAAATAAATTTTACATTTATTTTTTTAGGGTCAGAAATTCTACACGACTTCAAAAAATCATTGTCTTAAAAAAATGAAGTATTACTGTTCTATAAGGAAGAAGGAAGCTAGAAAGCGAATCAACTAAGTTACATAAAATTACTTACGTCCTGATTTCAAGTTAAATAGATTAATAGAATAATTATTTTGAATAAAGGAGTGAGTTTAAAAACACTGAGTACAAAAACACAGAAATATTTTTTCCAATGACAGTAGGGATACTGCGCTGGGAGCCGTTGTTTACTATTTAAGAAGTAGTCATACGCTTCTGCAAGTTGCGAATATCTATGACTTAAAGTAGTATTATATTATAAAAATTATAAAAATGCGCAAATTTTTTCACAAAAACTTTGGCAGAGCAGAAAGTTGTTTTATTTAATTGTCCCAATAGACGGCTCAGTGACTTAAGGTTCCGCTGTTGGGGAATCATGGGTCAGTACTCAGTAATGCATTGGACAAAAGGCCCGGAAAAATATGCAATGCATGCTCCCATCGCAATAGCACTAACATTTTTATCCTAAAATTTTGGGAAAAATATACTATTGAATAGTGACAAATTGTACAGCTTATAAATATTGTATAAGATAGTTTCAAAATACTATAATATTAGGGGGTTTTAGAGTTCTGGTCAAAACTTATTATTTCATGCCAAGCACTCATTGCCTATATTGAGAACTAAACAGGGGTGTATATTGTTGCAAATTCCAGGGGGAGGGGAGAGGGATAAATTTAATCATGAAACATTGGTAAGTTTTTGATAAGAAGAATTGTATAGACACGTCAAATAAAGTAAATTGTACATCAGATTGAAATCTCATACGCATTTCTCTGATTCAAGAGCTATGGGGAAGAACAATTTTTTAAAGAATTTTTAACAATTTTTGCTTTTCTAATAGTTGGCGTAAAATAATAACTAGAGAGCTGAAAGTTATGTCTATACACTATACAATGTAAGTGTACACGTGTTAAAAAAAAATTCTTTTGATGTTGAAATCTAATTTAGGAAATGTATTCTTGGGTGTGCGTACGTGTGTGGGGGGTACATATATTTGCAATCAATATCCACCTCTGATATTAAGAAGAATACCAACAAAGAAAGTTTAATATTAATAAAGTAAAAGAGAATAGTAAGATAAGTCTCTACAAACCTACAAAATTAAAACATGACGAAAATAATATGAAGATATCAGAAACAAAGATTATATCATTAAAGAGAGTGTTCGCGAAAAATGAAAGAGAATGGAGCACTTTAAGGGAGTTTTAGGATAAATCAATCTTGAAATAAAAACTATTTTTCTTAAGTTAAAGGGTCTGTACTGTCGAGGTTACTTCAAGTGACAAAATATATTTAAAGAATGGCATGTCGAATTCACAAGAGTACCCGTTAAACCTTTGTCTGACAAAAAATGAATGAGATATTCATCCTTTCTCTTTAAAATTTTGTTATTTTCAATTGTGGATTCTCTATAAAAGTAACTAGCGTATTTCTTGCTACAGAAACAGTTCAAAATTTATTGAACAGTTCTTAAGCTAAAAAAACGTCTAACCCCTGACATTTTTGATAAGAAAAATAGTTACTGGGTCCGTTATAAATCAGACATGGCCTTAGGGTCACTTGAAACGATAATTAGATAAATTAGATAAGGAAAATTAGATAAATAGAATAAAATTATTTATCGTGATGACTCGAAAAAATGCTTTAAAAAACTGGACGAATAGAAAGCGAGACCATAAAGGGAAAATGTTTAATAAAAAAGAAAAAATAATGAACTATTTTCTTTTGTTGAAAAGCATCTAACCATAATCCATTGAAGGCATCAAACCATTATTAAACATTTATTCCCTCTTCTCTAGTTTAACAAAACAACTTTAGACCCTACCTTCATCATAAGAAGCAGTGTATTAAGAACGATGAGTGTCATGATAAAGTATTCGAATGGTGTAGAGACGACTACCCGCCATATTTTATATTTGAAACTGTTTCGTTCCTTCGGCATATATCGTTCCAGAGGTTTAGCATGGATAGCGAAGTCGATACAAGCTTTCTAAATAATTTTTCTAATTAAAATTACAAACAGAAAATAGATAATCTTATTAGAATTAGACACAGGAATTCATTAATCTAGTTAGAATTAGAAACAGGAAATAATTCATCTAATTAGAATTAGAAACAGGAAAAAGTTCATCTAACTAGAATTAGAAATAGGAAATAATTCATCTAATTAGAATTATGAACAGGAAATATTACATGTAATAAAAATTAGAAACAGGAAATAGTACATCAAATTAGAATTAGAAACGGGAAACAATTCATCTAATTATATTAGAAACAGAAAATATTTAAGAAAATTCAAATTTCCTAACACATAGATGTGTTTTTTGTGTGAAATACTCGATTTATCATTTTTAAAAAAAGAGTTTCCTATAGTTTTCATATTCTTAACAACTTATTAGAATTAGAAACAGGTAATAATTAATATAATTAGAATTATAAACAGGTAATAAATAATCTAATTAGAATTAGAAACAGAAAATAATTCATGTAACTAGAATTAGAAACTGGACAGTCAGGCACCAATTTAGGGTGAAAAAGGATAAACTAGTGAGTTGTCTGGTGGAAGAAAGGATAAACTAGTGAGTTGTCTGGTGAAAGAAAGGATAAACTAGTGAGTTGTCTGGTGTAATAAAGGATAAACTAGTGAGTTGTCTGGTGAAAGAAAGGATAAACTAGTGAATTGTCTGGTGTAATAAAGGATAAACTAGTGAGTTGTCTGTTGTAAGAAAGGATAAACTAGTGAGTTGTCTGGTGGAAGAAAGGATAAACTAGTGAATTGTCTGGTGTAAGAAAGGATAAACTAGTGAATTGTCTGGTGGAAGAAAGGATAAACTAGTGAATTGTCTGGTGTAAGAAAGGATAAACTAGTGAATTGTCTGGTGGAAGAAAGGATAAACTAGTGAGTTGTCTGGTGTAAGAAAGGATAAACTAGTGAATTGTCTGGTGGAAGAAAGGATAAACTAGTGAATTGTCTGGTGGAAGAAAGGATAAACTAGTGAATTGTCGTGTACAAGATAAAGGCAAAATCATAAAAATATTCCTCCTTTGGGAATCCAGGTATTTCAAACATTGCAGTAAAAATATGAACCTATTCAGTCTCTATCTTTTACTTATATACCTACCTACCTACCTACCTACCTCTCTATACCTACTTACCTATCTACGTACCTACCTACCTACCTTCCTACCCACCTACCTACCTACACCTACCTACCTACCCACCTGGTTTTTATCTATCTCTCCGTCCTGTAGCTCCGCCTCCCCCTGCTCCTGGAACGTGATGATGATCAGGGCGACAAAGATGTTGACAAAAAAGAAAGGAAAGACGATGAAGAAGACAATGTAGAAGATGGACATCTCGGTCCTGAAGAGTGGATCAGGTCCCTGGTTTTCAAAGGTTGCTCCCATGCTGTGCTGAAGAACCCTGAAAATCAAGATGAGATTATACCACTGTGAACTTACCAGGAGGAGAAGGTCTATGCAACATTACTGATAAAACCTTGTGACCTCTAAGCTCCTTCAGTTTTGATTTTACGTACAATTATGACAAAAAGCAAATATATCTGAGCTGGGAACTTTAGAATGGTGGATATCAGGATTAATGCTTGATCGACCTCTCTTTTTGCTAATCTCGAGATTTGTTGGTTTTCTCTCTCTTTGGATATCCGTACATTGTTTTCTCCAATGAGAGTGCAGGAATATAGTTCGTAAATTGTTTTGACCAATGACAGCCTTTAAAATAAATTCTATCCCGTGAGAGAAATCCGTAATTTCTAAAAAATAAAGAATATGTTGTCGACCATTTTCCAGTGAAGAAAACGAACAAATCTGGCCTAGTTCCTAGAATCAAATTTGTTGATCTAAATATTTAGTCTCGAGATTAGCAAGAAGAGAGGATTAAGCATTAATCTCGATATCCGCCATTCTAAAGTTCCCGGCTCAGGTTACATATTAAACATTCAAAACTTGTTCTTCACAACATCTCTTCAATAAGAAGAGTTCTGATTGAAAACATATTAGATATCAATCTTACGAGCAGTTTACTTCAGTTTGAAGTGACAAGCAATGTCTAATGGTTGTTTTGTACGGAAATACACAATTCAAGGTTATAATGCTAGGAAAGTTAATTGCAGTTGCGTATACTCTGCGTACACATTGAAACCAGTTCTCTCTGGGCGGAATTTGTTAAATTTTGTTAATTTTGATAATTCACATAATAGTTTCCTATGACCAGAATATTTCATTGATTTTTTATGTGAAATATGGATACAATATCAGGCTTCGACATCCGTCTTGTGTTTACATTACCACCCAGAGACAATACAGTGCAGTACAAACGATTATTACACCTCTGAAATAACCTTCCTTGCATTGTAATCTTGCTCAAATCTGTCTTCTATTCAGCAAGGACAAGGAGAAGGAAAAAAGAAAATATTAAAAAATAAAAATTAAATGAAAGAACCCAAAACTATGGAAATGGCGGAGATAACGAGCCTTGAGAAAAAACGCAATATTTTTTTAATATTATACTTTAAGATAAGCAACCAGTTCCTTTCAGGTTTAAAAAGGTTTTCAACTTGTTAGAAAATAATGTCGTAAATCAAAGATTTTCTGATGCGGTTTCAGGGGAACCCGAAAAATTGACGTCAAGGACCGTCCCCTCCCCTCCCTCGCTATAAAAGTATATAAAAATAGATGAAACGTACGCTGGCCATCCTTCAGTAGTTTGTACAGCGAAGAGAGTTAGCATGGCAACCGCGACATTATCATAATGAAACTGCTGCTGTCTCCATTCTCTCTTGTAGACTCGAGGGGGCTCGGAGTCAGAACCAAACTCAAAATATTCACCCTGAAAAAATCAAAATCTATATAAATACTTTGCTTGCTTGTCTGTCTGTGTGTCAGTTTGTATCCAATAAACGTCAAAACAGCTGAACAGATCGGGCCCACATTTTGTGTTGGACCTCACATGACCCCAGTTTTATGAAGTTTTATGAATGATCAAAATTTCAAAAATTTGTTTCAAACAAAATTCGATTTTCATTAATTTAGAAAATCTACAAAATTTTTTGTATGTATACAAATAGAAGATGGGCGCGAAGCGCCCTATAAGTTTAGTTTAAATTTATTTCCAAAGACCACACTAAAAAGTAATCGATTATTTTAAAATATATACCTGACAGTATTTTCTAGTAAGTTTATCAATATCAATCGTTAAAGATATACCTGACAGTGTACTCCAGTATGTCTACTAATATCTGTACAGTTAAAGCGATACCTGACAGTTGTAACATTTAATCCTTTGATATCGTTACAATCCCAGACATAAATCCTAGGGAAATCAAGATCAATCCTTGTCCCTCATCCTTGAGGGTTAATACAAGACTTCACTTTCATTCCCAGTACCAATTCATAATTCACCCAAACCTCTCATCTTGTGTATAATATTTATCTCTCAAGATCTTGAATAAGTGGGTTTATCAATCTACATTTTATTGGTACAAATATATCTGTTAATATCTATTTATATTAAATCATATTCCATAGATCTGTAGAGTCCCTCAGCGGTAAGACAAGTCTCCACTAACTCTTAAATAGTAAGAGTCCCTCAGCGGTAAAGCAAGTCTCCACTAACTCCTATATAGGAGGAGTCCCTCAGCGGTAAGACAAGTCTCCACTAGCTCTTAAATAGTAAGAGTCCCTCAGCGGTAAAGCAAGTCTCCACTAACTCCTATATAGGAGGAGTCCCTCAGCGGTATGATAAGTCTCCACTAGCTCTTATATAGGAAGAGTCCCTCAGTGGTAAAGCGAGTCTCCACTAACTCCTATATAGGAAGAGTCCCTCAG